>NW_023270739.1:121029-136205 GCF_011800145.1 Mirounga leonina | reverse complement strand
GTGATGCTCAGCGTCTGTCACTCGGGCCGGGGTCCTGTGCGAGTCCACGTGATGCTCAGCGTCTGTCACTCGGGCCGGGGTCCTGTGCGAGTCCAGATGATGCTCAGCGTCTGTCACTCGGGCCGGGGTCCTGTGCGAGTCCACGTGATGCTCAGCGTCTGTCACTCGGGCCGGGGTCCTGTGTGAGTCCACGTGATGCTCAGCATGCCATGCCTGCCCTTGTAGGTGTGGCCTGCCCATGCGCCGTGCTGCTGGGTCCCATCCCGCCGTGGGGGCGACACACTCCCCACATGTTGGGTTCGCGCTCAAGAGGCAGAATCGCCGGCTCCGAGGGCGTCTGCGTTCACAGTTCCCGCTGCCTTCTGCAATGCGGACTGCCTTGTATTTCCTTTTTAGGGAAGCTGGAGGTTTGTGCTCGAGTGGTGGGTAGATTTCCTCTGGCTACGAATTCCTGTGCTCAGGGAATTGGCCCGTCTGTGCCCCGGGGTCCTGTAGCTTTTGCCCACGTACTGGAGCGGTCTCAGGGCAAAGAGAGTAGTCCTTCGTGGACCACGTTGGCTACACCCTGGTGGCACTGCATTTGTTTTTAACAAGTGGGAGTTTGGGGGCGCGTGGGTGGCTCGGTTGGTTGAGCGTCTGCCTTCTGCTCAGGCCATGGGGGTCCTGGGATCAAGTCCCGCGTCGGGCTCCCTGCTCACCGGGGAGCCTGCTTCTCCCTCTCCTTCCACCCCTGCCTCATGTTTGTGCACATGCTCTCTCTCTCCTCTCAAATAAATAAATAAATAAATAAATCTATAAAAAACAAGTGGAAGTTTGTTTCTGTCCACTTGACTGTTACTCTTTCATGCTGTGATTATTTTTGTCATTTCTCTTAAACAGACTGTTACCCCCTCTCTGGGGACTTGGTCAGCACAAAGTTCTCTTTTCTTTAGGTTTCTTTTTTTTTCTTTTCTTTTTAAGTTTTCTTATCCGTTTCATCTATGTGGAGCTCACAGCAGCTGTTTTTCCAGGTGGCCGGCCCACGCCCCCGCCCACATGCAAGCAGCCTGCTGCCCTGGCCCCCCACCGCCCCTCATGGCTGCCCACGGCCACCCTGGCCTCCCTGAGGCTATCCTGGCCCCCACAGCCCCCCAAGACTGCCCATGGCCCACCACAGCCCCACACGGCCACCCAAGGCCCCCCCGGCCCCCCACAGCCCCCCTCGGCATCATGCACTTCTGGGCTTTCCTGGGTCCTGGGGGCATTGGGCATTGGGTGTCCTGTCGTTTTTGCCACCAGGCCTACCCCGGGCCACCTTGTAGTGCCCCAAGCGAGCTCTGAGATTCACCTGACCCAGGAGCCCCTGCTAGCCCCTCCCTCCACGTGCCCCACACCCTTCTGTTCTCTAGACCAGAGCGGGTTCTGGTCCGTCTGGCTGGAGTCCTAGGAGCCCCACTGTTGGGATCACTGCTCGGGCAGGAAAACTTGCTGAGGGGGGCGGAGGGCCCTCGCGGGGTGGGCAGACACCCTGGGCCGTGATTTAAGAGTCTTTCGGGAGTTTTTGTGACTGCACAGTCCCAAACAGGAAGTACTTTCCCCTGACTTTGTGGTTCTCCCTGAGACATCCCAACTGGGACAGTTAGGGCTGAGTTGATGGATTCCATCCTGCTTAGCCCCCTCCCTGCCCGCCTTGCGTGGAGATGCGCGTGTGTTTACTGGGGCCAGCGTCCGGCTCCTGGTGTGCATCATCTGGAGCTTCCAGAACACTGGCCTTTATTGGTGGTGCTCCTTCAGAGGCGGAAGCCGAGGCCCAGAAAGGTGGTAAGCAGCAGAGAAGGCTTGGAGCCCTGTTGTGTCCAGAGTACCCCCCCTCCTGCAGGGACCCAGGGCCTCTTGTAGACGTTGGGGGGCTGGGGCCTGTGGGAGACCCCGACTTGCAGCCCTGGGCCCAGGGGCTGTGTGACTGGGACTCGGGTTGCGGTTTGTGGCTTCTGCTGCAGGCTTCGGAGTGAGGTTGGCTGGATGTGCAGACGAGCCACTCATACTCTGCCCCGGGGGCCTGGGGGGGTCGGCTTGCCTCTCCTGGCCAGGTTGGTGCAGAGATATGGGGCACCCCACTACATGTCCATCTCTGGGTGAGCATTCGTGTTTGAGCTCCCACATGTCCTCCCCTCCCTGTGACTCATGCCAGGTCTTTGTGGCAGTGGTTTCGGGCTGGAGGGGGCAGGCAGGCAGCCTTCTTTCTGCGCCTGTGGTCTGGGGCTGTGCCGGGCCAGCAGGCGGGCGAGCGCTGGGCTCCTGACCAGCCCGTGTGTGGGAAGACCTCTCTGAGCAGGACCTTAGCAAGCTGAGTGAGGGCTGGCCGGGTGAGCAGGGAGGTGCTTTGGGCAGACAGAGCAGGCTGGGTTGTGTCCCTGGGAGGGGGACCAGGCCGAGTCAGGGGACACGAAGCCAGGGCACTGCTGGGCTCAGAAGGGATCTGCTGAGACACCCTAATGCCGAGCATTCCAGCGGTTTCTGGGCGTTTGCTGCTGTCTGAGCGGTGTGCGTAGCTACAGCCTGGACCGCGCCTTTGATGGCTGGCTTCTTAGGGCGCTTCTGAGGAGCGGTCAGGCGCCCTCCCCTTTTCTTTGAAGCTTTTCCGCCCTAGCTTTCCCCAGGCTCTTTGGCCTCCCCGTGCACTAGGCTGGCCATCTTTATTGCCAGGAAGATCCTGCTGACTTGGCTTCCTTCTGCCTTGTGGGGCACATGGGGGGAGGTGACTTTGGTGGAGCCAGGGGCAGGAGCTTGGCCAGCCGAGTGGGAGTGATGGAAGGGCCCAGGCTGATGGGTGCCAGGTGGGAGCCAGTGGGCCCCGAGTTTTCCTTGAAAAGCCAGCCTGGCCACTTCCTGAGGGCAGGGCTCGGCCACAGGACCAAAGTGTGTGTAGGAGAACCATGTGCTCGGGCGGGTGGGTGCGCCATGGGGACAGGTGGCCAGTGGGCGAGTGACCGAGTGACCGAGCCTCTTCTTTTCTTCTCTTGCAGGGACTCCGACCGTCATGTTAAGGTAAAGCAGAGGGGCTCAGTGCTGAACATGCTAAGGAGGCTGGACAAAATCAGGTTCAGAGGTCACAAGAGAGATGACTTCCTCGATCTAGCAGAGTCTCCAAATGCCTCAGACACCGAATGTGGAGATGAAGTGCCCCTGAAAATACCTCGGACCTCGACCCGGGACAGTGAGGAGCTGAGGGACCCTGTGAGTATGCCATGTGGGCCTCAGCAGTGGGAATGTCCTCCTCCTCTGTTTGGCCTCAGCCCCGGGTGGGCGAGGGGCCATCCGCCATCCTCAGATGGTCAAGCTGAGCCCTGTCCTGCCTGGTCCGGCTTCCCCTCTGTCCTTGTCTTGCTCCCCACCGGACCTCACTGGCAGGTGCTCGTCCCCCTGATCGAGGATCACAGAGCCTTGCCTTTACCACGGGTCCCTCCAGCCACTGGATTTCTTTTCCTTCCTCATTGGCTTCCTGGGTGGTTGGCAAACTTCTCATGGGGGAGTCATGCAGAGAGCCCTCGGCAGCTGGCTGAGGCCGGGCTGGGCCCTCATCGTGCCATGTGGAGACAGAGCTGGCCCCTGTGGGCTGGTCTGCAGGGCTCTCTTTAACGGGGCACCAAATATCCATTGAGCACCTCAGCTAGGCAGCGTGGCTGTGGCGGGAACCGGGCTTGAGTGGGCCCTGTCTTCCAGAAGCTTGTGCCTCTTCAGCCGGGAGTGGGGCCGGGGCGGGACAGGCTCTCTGGCCAGATGTGATTGCAAGGCTCACCATTGTGGGCACAGCTGCCCGAGGGTTCCCCTTTGCCAGTGAAGAAGCCCAGAGCCATCTTACCTGGTGTGGATGACCTAAGTCGGTGGTCCGTTGGTTTCCTCTCTGAGCACCCGAGCCAGCTTTTCTCCCCCGGTGTGGCCTGTGAGCGCTCGCCTGCTCTGGTTTCTTATATTATTAATGCCTTAGAACAGGGACTACGAGTTTGCTCCTGGCAGGAATGAATAATTTACTGGCACTGCCTCCTGGGAGCCAGGCTGCCTGCTCAGGTGTTGGCCGCTGTCCCCGTGTAGGTGGGCTGGTCCTCCAGCCTCGGGGTCCGTGATGTGTTGCAGAGCGCCGCGGGCCGGCGGCAGCCGGGGGCACCATGAGCCGCGGTTCTCCGTGGTGGTCCTTGGGCCGAGTGTGCCGTGGCCTCTCAGGAGCGTGACTCCCCACGTGGGGGTCTGAGCTCACTGCGGGGTGTGACAGAGATCCTGCAGTGGACTCGTCTGGCCCCATGCTCTGTCTGTCCATCCGTCTAGGACTCCGCGGCAGCCACTTTGCTGTGGGTGCCTTCTCAGTAGAGACCTGGACTTGCCCTGGAGCGCAGCCCCCGGCGTGGGGATGGCGGCCGAAGGTCCAGAGGGTCTGCAGGGCCGGGCCCGTGCCCCACTGAGGTCGGGTCTGAGGCTGCAGGGAGGCCTGAGTGATGGTGGCGCTGGAATGTGCCGTCGATGCGTTGACCACTCCCCACTGAGGGACCCTCTCCCCTGGCCCACATCCCTGGGGTGGGCGTGCTGGGCCCGTGCTGTCTGTTGTCCTGGTGGCTGTTACCAGGTCGCCTGCCCACCCTGCCACGGCCCGGGGTGTCGTCCCACGGCTTTCTGCTCTGCCGGCCGAGCGGGTGGAGAGCATGGCTCTGATTCCTGGCTGTTCCTGTGAGGGAGGCTGGTCATCTTTGTGCTTAGGCTTTGGGTTCTTTTTACTTTATTTCTTGTTTGTTGCGGTAAAATATAGCTAAAACTCACCGTTTTGGCTACTGGTACGTGTACAGGGCATTAAGTGCATTCACAGTGTCGTGCGACCGTCACCCCATCTGTCTCTAGAACATCGTCCTCACCGCAAGCGGAAGCCCCTTCTCCATTAAACACTGACCCCCACACCGTCCCCCAGCCCCTGGCGCCCACATCTACTTTCCGTCTCTGTGGACCGACTGGCCCAGCGACCTGCAAGAGAATCCTGTAGTACCTGTCGGTTCGTGCCTGGCTGGTCTCTGGGTCCTGGGCAGAGATGAGTGGGCGCAGGGGTGGAGGGGAAGGGCGTGGGCAGGGGAGGGGTCCTGGGCTGGCAGACAGGCTTGAGGAGGCCCAAGACAGTGGGATGTGTGGGGAGAGCGTGCAGCAGTTGGGGTGATATCCAGCTTCAGGGTGTGGCTGGGGGGGGAGGGCCGCTGCAGATGAGGACAGGGACTGAGGCCAGGGCCGACTGGGTGGGTCAGTGACAGGCCAGTGAGGAGAGGTGTGACGGGGAGGGTACCAGAGCCCTAGAGCTGGGGACAGACAAGTGACCCCGCGCACGGGAGGCCAAGGGGCAGACTCTTCTAGGAGCAGGAGGTCCTGCCCTGAGGGGCTGCAGGGGAGCCCAGGAGGTGGGGAGTTGGAGGCCACCATTCTAAGGGAGCTGGAAGGAGAAGTGGCCCAACCCACTTCCCTGGCCTTATGGTCGTGATGCTGCGGGCTTGGGGGTTTGCTCAGCTGAAGGGACCCGAGGGGCTCACACCTCAGAATTCCCGAGTGCCGCCCCTGGGGCCCGCCATCCCCATCGGTGCTCCCTGCCAGCTGGTCAGCTCCCTGGAGCAGCCTCTTCTCCTCCCTGCGGTCCACGGGGCTCTGGCTCAGAGCTGCCTTCAGCACCAAGCACCCAGAACCCTGAACCCCCATCCAGGGGGACCCTGCGGGGATACTTGATGCTCTGGGGCAAGTTCCAGATGGACTTCGTTCCAGCGTCCTAGAGACTGATGTGCATTACAGCCTCCGAGGGCTTGGACTCATGCATTTGGACGTGGCCCCGTGAATGGGGGCCGTCCTGCCCGCTTTCAGGGAGGAGTTGGCAATTGTAACGGAGGTTGAGTGTTCTGCTTCCACGTCCGTGCAGAGCCGCTTTTCCTGGCCAGTCTCCGCCCTCTGCCGTGTGGCCACCGCCTTGGTTGTCAAGGTGGGGGACGGGCAGGGGAGGGATGAGTTCGTGCGCAGGGGGGATGGGTCTAGCATGTGCCATCTGCCCCGTGGCAGGGCAGGTAGAATTTGCCTGCCTTCCACCCCACTCCCCCAGGCCCTGTGCCCACTGCTGCCTGGCCCCCAGGGCTGCAGGGAAACATGGGAACTCGCCCCAGCGGCCAGAGGAGCTCAGAGTCCAACAGGGCAAGGGTCCGGGCAGCCACAGGCCAGGGGGTCTTCCCAGAACCTGCTGGCTCCTGGACGTACGCTCCTCCTTCCTGAGATGTGGCCTCAGAGCAGGCGACACGTGTATATGCAGGGGTCTGTCCTGCACCCTCTCTGGGCTGTGTGTCCCCTTCTCCCCTCACCTGGCCTGTAGGGGGGTCATGGAAACCCAGACTGGGAGTCAGATCCCCCTCGTCGCTTGGGGAGGCACACGGGTGCTGCTTCTCGCTAGCTCAGCACGAGCGTGCAGCTGTGGGTGGCGTGGGAGTGTCCAGTGTGTGCGCCTGGGCAGGCGTGGTGGTGCTGACCTGTGCCGCACCCCTTCCCCTCCCGTTGGCCGATGCAAGCGGCCGCCTGTGCCAAGGCCCTGGGCGGGCGGCAGCGGGCAGCGGTGACCGGAGCCTGCCCTGCACCCCTCGGACGTTAGGCGGTGGTTTTACTTCGTCCTCTGTGCAACAGGACAGGCCCCGTTTGGAGTTTGCTCATGTCAGGGAGCCACTGTGCCTTCAGATTTACGCAGCCTGGCCTGCGGACATGCCCTCCCCAGCCGCCTTGCATCCTGTCAGTCCAGCTCCGGGCTGCGAGGGGGACAGGGCCTGCGGCTGGGCTCACCCTCCTCCTGGGAGGCCAGCGCAGGTTTGGATGGTTGCCTTCCCTCCGCAGCCTGAGACTGGCGTGACTATCAAGAGGCTTAGCGTCACGCTTCTGGCTTTAATGTTTTTTAATCATTTCTAAAAGCTGACCTCGCTGGGCTCCAGGGATGTCCACGTTGTCCGAGATGTCCCTTCCAGCGGCAGGTGAGGCCGAGGTGAACTGATGCGGGCTTTGGCAGAACGACACCTTCCTTGCCCAGCAGGGGCTCTGTTGGCCCAGCCCTTGCCGAGGAGGGGTCCTCAGGGCTCGCCTCTGAGAAGTGGGGTGCTTGGAGGTGGCTCCTCTGAGCTCTTGGTGTTTCTCTTGTAGGCTGGTCCGGGGACCCTCATCATGGCTGCAGGAGTCCAGGACTTTAACCGGACAGAGTTTGATCGATTAAATGAGATCAAAGGTCACCTGGAAATCGCCTTATTGGAAAAACACTTCTTACGTGAGTACCGCTGGGTGGGATGATGGAGGGAATGCAGTCCTGCAGACGTGCAGCAGGGTGTTGGGGCTGGTGAAGCCCCGTGCCTGCTGTCACCGGGCTCGCTCGTGATGGGGACACGTGTGGCCCCCCGTGTGACGTCCCCAGCGGAAGCTCCCTGTGCTGCTCCACCAAGACCAGTGCTCTCGTCCACATGCCACAGGTCTTTACTCTGGGGTAAGGGAGGATGTCCCAGGGAGGCAGGGATTTTGCTGCTTCTGACGGATCTGGGGTGTTGCATTTCCGGCAGTTGGCTTTCATACCGTGTTCTGTTTAGTTTCGCATCAAGGAGGGAGGATGAGCCCAAGGGGTTCCTCGTTGGGTGGCCGTCCGCGTTGGTATGTGGGCCATTCCCTGCCGCTGTGGTTTTGGCCTCTTGGGTGCAAATGGGAGAGACTGCTGTGGGGGCGTCTGCCAGCTCCTCGTGGAGATGATCTCATCTGACTCCTGCCTTGGCTCTCTCACCACCCTCTGTCCTGCTCTCCAGACCGGAGCCACAGGGCTCGGGTGAGGGCCCCCGCGCAGGGACAGCCCCCCGGCTGGGAGGGGGTTTAGAACAGGCAGATTGCCGTGGCGCCCGCGCGCATGCCCTGCTGCGCCATACGGAGCTTCCACAACTGACACCAGGGCCAGAGCAGAGCTGCTGGGATGACCCAGGAAGAGAGAAGCAGCCTCCTGGCCCCGCGCGCCCAGAGCTGGCCCGGAGCTGCCGGGCCAGGAGGAAGGGCCCGCAGGCAGGTCCCCCCTCTGCTTTCCTTCCCTTGCGTCTGCTGGCCCACAGACACCACTCCCTCCATGTCCCTATGGGCGCCGCCCCCCTCGTCCACACACTGGGGGTTTTCGGGGCTCCAGCCGTGGGCCCCCCAGCTCTGTAGCTACGTTGGCCCCTCGCCTGCACGTGACAGCGGGTGTCTGCGCCGTGGTGGGGAGCCTTGGGGCCTGGCCCTGCCTTTTTCTCCTGGAAGCAGGGGACCTGGCTGTCCCGGCATTTCTGCACAGTGTCCTGCCACCCGGGGGCTGCAGCCCTGCCTTCCCTCAATTCCTCTAGCCTGTCCACGCTCCCTCGGCACAAGTGTGTGTGCACGTACGTGTGTACAAGATCGTCGACGGTGTGTGTGCAGGTGTGGTGTCTTCCCTCTTCCAGCCGGGCTGGAGCACCCATGGTTCTGAGGACAGTGCTGCAGAACGACTCGGTCTTCCCTCAGAGTCCAAGGTCGTCGCCGGGCGGCTCAGACAGGCAGGGCCAGGCTGGGTCAGCCCGGGGCTACGGGCGGTGATGGGCCCGCCTGATTAGGTCCTGGTGACCTGGTGCCTGTGACCTTGGCCTGTGCTGAGGTCCCGCAGGGAGGCTCTGCATGAACGGAGGGGCAGGCTGCCCCACTGGTTCCCTGGCCAGTCCGGACAGAGCTGGACAGACCCTGCCCCAGGCATCAGCTGGTGGAGCCTCGTGCAGTTGCCTTTGTGGATCAAGTGGCCAAATACAGGTGGTTTCACGGGGGCTTGATGAAGCAGCAGAGCCAAGTGCCGTCCGTGTCTGACTTGGGAGCCCCAGCCGGGGAGGGGAGCAACAGGCCCCCGGGAGCAGGGGTTACCTGGCAGAGGCGGGGCAGGTGGGATGCACCTACCGACCAGGCAGCTGGGCAGGCAGGATGGCTGGGACCCACAGGGACACCTCTCTGGGCCGACCCTTTCTGCGTCCACCCCCGAAGGCGCTGCGCGGCTGGTGTCCTCGGTCTGTCTGCATGGTCTGTCCTCGGTGTTTTGCCAAAGGAGCATCTCGTTTACTTTTGGGCAGCTCATGTCATAGAAGCGTAAGGTGCAATCAAGAGGCAGTGACGGGCATTCTTTTAAACTGTGGAACATTTCAAGCAGATATAGAAGCAGAGTATCTCACATGCTCACGTTCGGCTTCGGCAAGAGGCAGCCGGCGGCGGGCAGGTGGCCCCCACCACCCCGGCTTGGGAAGCCAGTCCTGCCGGCCTCCTGTCCTTCATCTGTACTTTTCAGTTGGCAGCTCGTGGTGTTTTAAAAATGAACGCCACGCGTCTGATATCACAGCTGAAAACATCAAGTTGTCCTTTCTAATCTTCAGACCTCCAGCCCGAGCTCAGATTTCCCCGATTGTCTCCTTTTTTTTGCAACTCCTGGAGTAGGCCCCCAGGCCCCATGTTGAGTGGCTGGTGCTGGTTCTCTGCGTCCCTTGCTCTCTGTGGAGGAAACCAGGCCTGTCTGGGGGCAACTCCACCCCGGACCTTGTTCGGGGCGACCCCGTGGGCTCCCCACAGAGCGCTCTCTGGGAGGACTCCCTCGGTGGTGGCTTCCCTGCGGTGGTGTCCGTCCGTGGTCACGTGGCTTCGATCCATCATCCCGCTGGAGGTTACAGAATGATAATTTCCCACCCCTCCATTTGCTCACTGACCTGTTTCTGAAAACCTAACTACTTGGTTGCTCGAGGGATGATTCCTAGAGCAGAGGCAGGATACAGGCTTGAATTTTTCCCTTTATTGTCCAGTTTCCAAAATCAGGAGCCAATTCCCTACTTAGCATCCTCCAAAGGTGACCAGTGAGGGTGCTGAGCTTTTTGGTGTCATCATGAGATCGTGGCCTTGAACATAGCTGATGTGTCTTAGTCACTGTGGCCACTGCCCCCTTGGTGCTCAGGTAGACCCACTTCTGGGCGGTGGGGGCCTCCTCCAGTTTGCTTCTGAGTTCCTTCGACATGAGCAGGTCCTCTGTGAGCAATCCCTTGCTTTCTGGTGTGACAAGACACTCTGGGCTCTTCTTTTTTTTTTTTTTTTTTTTTTTAAGATTTTATTTTATTTATTTGAGAGAGAGAATGAGACAGAGAGCATGAGAGAGGGGAGGGTCAGAGGGAGAAGCAGACTCCCTGCCGAGCAGGGAGCCCGATGCGGGACTCGATCCCGGGACTCCAGGATCATGACCTGAGCCGAAGGCAGCCGCTTAACCGACTGAGCCACCCAGGCGCCCCATTTTTTTTTTTTTTAAGATTTATTTATTGGGGAGAGAGCGTGTATGTGGAGGTGGGGGAGGGGCAAAGGGAGAGAATCCCAAGCAGACTCCCCGTTGAGTGCGGAGCCCGATGCAGGGCTGCATCGCAGGACCCTGAGATCATGACCTGAGCCGAAATCAGGAGTCCAGTGCTCAACCAACTGAGCCACCCAGGTCCCCCTCCACCCAGGCTCCACTTAAACATTTCCTGCCCCTGTCCTGGAATTAGCCATTTCCCCTGGCTCCTGTTGGTCGAAAGTGGTTTTTAGAAGGTAAATAAGGATTCTGGGGGTACTCACTGCTGTCAGTGTTTCTAGACCTTTCCAGTGGGCAGAGGTGGGGCATCCCGAGTTCATTCAGATAGTTTGAATTCACATCCAAGACCATGGGGTTTTTGGTTTTTTTTTTTTTTTTAATAATGATAAAGTATACAGATAATCTAAAACTTGCCATCTTAACCATTTGGTGTGTGCCCTTCAGTGGTGTTGACCCGTTCACGGTGTTGTGACGCCGTCACCACCATGTGGCTGCTCATGAAGCTGAAGCCCTGTTCCTGTGAAGCCACAGGTCCCCCTCCCCTGGTGCCACCATCCGTCTCCGTGAATCTTACTCCTCCAGGGGCCTCGTGTAAGTGGAACCTTATGGTATTTGTGTTTTTGTGTTGGGTTGGCCTCACAGAGCAATGTCCTCCGGGTTCATCAGCTCATGGCAGATGTGAGCATCTCCTTCCTTCCGCTGTGCTGACGGGCCACACTGTGTCTGTCTGTCCATCCGGCAGCGGGCCCTCGTGTGGCTGCTGTGAGCAACGGCGTGCGTTTTCTCTTCGAGCCCCCTGCTCTCAAACCCCGAGGGCTTCACCTGACCTCATCAGACTGTTCTCTGAGTCTCCCTGCTGCCCATCCTGGTTCTCGCGAGCGACATGGGCAAGGCCTTGTTTGTTTTATCCCCAGGTCACACACGCAGCGGCCTTGGGATGCGGCCCCCGCACGGCCCCGCTGTGTTTGCTGGTTCCTCTGCGCTCGGGGGAACCGATCCCACGAGGGGCGTACGGTGACGTGACTGTGCGTTTTCCCCTT
Organism: Mirounga leonina; assembly: GCF_011800145.1. Classification (NCBI taxonomy): domain Eukaryota; kingdom Metazoa; phylum Chordata; class Mammalia; order Carnivora; family Phocidae; genus Mirounga; species Mirounga leonina. The sequence goes on along the minus strand of NW_023270739.1, from coordinate 124,799 downwards.
CGCGGCTACGTCACCAACTCAATACAGACTTGCTGCGTGTGTTTCTTGTCGCTTGAGATCTTGAGAGATCACTTCTGTTTCCGGTTCACTTTTTCTTTTGACCCAATTTCAGATTCACAGGAAGGTGCCAAGAAGAATGCAAAGCTAGTTTTCAGCTAGAGTGTTCCCAAAGATAGCATCTTACCATGTTTGTCTGCCTGTCGGTCTTGTATCCTTCCTTCTGTCCACCTATGTGTTTTATTTTCTGACCCTGTTTGTGGTCTCTGCGGACACAGTGTCCCTTGGGCTCCAACTGCTTCTGTGTATTTCCTGAGAAGCGAGCATATTCTCTCACCTAACAGTCCAGGTATCACTCTCTGGAATGAATGGGGATGCCAGATAGTTATCTAACCTGAGACTGCAACACATGCAGTCATGTCCTGGAATTTCTAGCAGAAGGTCCCCGGTCACACGTTACACGCAGGTGTCCTGTGTCCTCAGGCTCCTGTCACCGAGCAGGGATGTTGACATTCTCCAAGAGTGCAGGTCCCTCGGTTTAGATGTGTCTGATGTCCCCATGGGGAGATCAGGTAAGGAGCATCACAGGAGTGATTCTATAGCCTCAGTGCATCCGTCAGGAGGTGCACGATGTCATTTCATCCTATTGACACGTATTGTAAAGAGTTCTTTCCTTTTTTTAATTTTTTTTTCAAATTTTTATTTGAGAGAGAGAGAGTGCACGCATGAGCAAGGCGGTGGGGCAGAGGGAGAGGGAGAAGCAGGCCCCCTGTTGAGCAGCGTGCCCGACATGGGGCTTGATCCCAGGAATCCTGGGATCATGACCTGAGCTGAAGTCAAATGTTCAACCGACTGAGCCACCCAGGTGCCCCTAAAACTATTTACGTGGTTGCAAAGTCAGGGTATATTCAGAGAAATGGAGTTTGTCTTACTGTACATCTTCGTTCCTTCTCTCTGGACAACCAGGCGTCTTTTGATTTTGCAGTTTATCCTTCCCTGACTCTTTCGTAGAAGCAAATATGTATGTTTGTTCTTACCTTCCCCCTTAGATAAATCTTGTCCTGCTCTCACTTTCTCCACACTTACATTGCCTCCTGGAGGTCCCTCCAGATGGTCCTTCGACGTGTTCCATGTCCTGTGTGCCATGTGGATCCTGCATGCACGGTTTAACCCTCCGGCGTCCTGTGATGGTGAATCCATTGCCGCCAGCCACTTACATGGTAACAGGTGGTTCTCCCGGGACTGCGCCGTGGGTACCCGGGCTGGGCCTGTTCTTAGATCCTGAGCGGCACAGGAGAGCCTGTCTTTCTCCACTGCTGCATCCGTCTTGGTAGCCAGGGGAGCATAGCGTGTAGGAAAGGATCTACAGTGTTCTTGACACCCAGAGTTGTTGTGGTTGCTGTTGACCCGGCCTCCATGTGCCAGCGTGGCCGCCCTGCCTGCTCCGGGTCTGCAGGGGAGGTGCTGACGTGGGCAGGGGGCAGCTTTGCTGTCCACCGGGGAGCGGCCGGCTGGGGACGTTCACCCCTTCGAGCCCTCAGCGCCCCCATCTGCAAAACACCCGAGTGCTCGGTGTTAAAGTTCCATTTAATTACCTGTAGTTCTTTCTCTCTGAAAGCAGATGATTGTTGTTCGTGGGGAGGAGGAAATAGCCCAAGTGTGCAGTGGCTCGCTTCACCATGAAATATTGAACAGTACAAATGTCCCCGTGAGGAATGACGTGGGACGGGCAACGTGAGATGGAAGCGCGTTCTGGCTCGTGACGGGAGGCAGGAGCCCGAATCTGTTAGAGAGGCCCATAAACGAGTTAAAAGCATCATACATTTTCATTTAGCAGCTGCTGCTTTCTGAGCTCTCGCGCACTGTTCCCGTTTCTGTGCATTTCTCTGTCTCCTGCTGGGTGCGGGCCCTGGGAAAGGAGGTTCTCCAACACTGAGCAGCATACACAGGCTCTCCCCGGAAGTGACTTGGTGTGGAATTTGGATCTTGGAGGAAAGGCTTATGGGGCCTTGGGTCTGGGGGCATCCCGGTGGCCAGGCTGAGCCTGAGGCACCCTTACCTGAGTGCAGGTTCTGTGTTGCCGGGCGGTTTCTTCTTCCCGTGTTGAGGTGAAGGCCCGTGGAATCTTCCCTGGACATGCCAGAGGGTGCTCTCCCAGGGGGCCACACTCCGGGGTCTTGAGCCCTCGGGGTAGGGACCGTCCTCACTGGGCCACCGACACCCACCTGGCGCCAGGCGCATGTGGGTTCCCGGCGGACGGCAGAGGTAGGAGCTCTTGCAGAACATTCTCGGGGAGAGGGTGCCCCTTGCTCGTGAGCCCCCATGCTGCTGCAAGCTCCCCTTCCTGCCCTGATACGCGGCGGGTCAGCGTAGCTCTCTGCTACCCGCGTGAGAGGGTTTCCCAGAGAGGCTGGCCAGGGAGGCGAGCAATCCACTCTGGTGGCCTGCAGGAGCTCTGAATGCCTAGACTTAGCGGGAGGGCCCTGGAGTGAAGGGAAGTTTCTGAGCAGCCAGTGTGGGTGATTCAGGGTGAGGAAGAGCTTTCTCACCCACAAAGTCACCTACAAACAGGAGGGCCCGGGGAGCTGCCCGCGGCCTGCTGCTGGGGGGCAGGTGTCCAGATGAGGTGAGGCGGCCATTCAAGGCCTGTGGGCGGCAGGGTGATCTCGGCCTGCAGATGTCCATCTGGGGGTCTGGCTGCTCATTTGTTTGGCTCTGCTCCTGCTGTAGTTCGCTGATGTTAAGCAGAAGGTGAAGACAGATAACAGAGGTGAGACTGGATGTGCAGATCAGATGAGCTTTATTTCGGAAGAAATGGAATTGGCCCCGAAGAAAATGACTTGAACGACCCACTGGGTGGGCCAGAATTCCAAATTTCTAGATCTCTTCCTTTGCCGGGTGAGAATGTGCCCTTTAATTATTCATTGTGGATGTTGAGCCTGGAGAGGCCAGCTCACCACCCCAGGCTGTGTCGTCCCAGCGCCTGCCGAGCACCCCGCCTGCCCAGCTCACACTTCAGGGGAGAGACCCCCGCATCCTGCCAGCGCCGGGCCTGCTCCCAGGGCTGCAGGCATCTTGGGGTGAGGGGTGAAGTCGGGGAGGAAGCTGGCACACGCCTGCCTGTGTGTTAGATACCTCCGTGTCCGGGGTCTGTCAGTGTCTTTTGATGGGCCCTTTGGAAGATGACAGAACTGAGCTCCATGGGGAGTGTTAAGTCAGGAGCCGCGCTAAGCTCTGGGACCTGTCTCTTTGCTGCTCTGCATCCACCCCCTGAACACCTCACCGGCTCCCTGCGCTGTGAGGATGTGATCCCCACTTACAGGTGGCACACCTGAGCTCCGTGTGTACAGGGCCATCCTCTGCCGCCTGCTGGCCGTCCCCTCCTGCCGAGACCCTCATCGGTGTGCATGAGGCCCAACTGGTCGAGATGGGTTGTCCTGTGCTGTGGGGTTGCCCCAGCTTCCCAGGCCTGAGAGGGGACTCTTCCTTATCCGCATTTCATTTCCTCTCCGGAGCTAGATTCTTGTGTGAAGATGAAGGTCGCTGCTGCCTTACGTATGCATTCCCACGCTTAGGCCTGCGGTCAGGCAGCGGGGTGCTCAGTGGGCGTTATCTGTGGGTGGGTGGGTGGGGCAGTGGGTAGGCGAGTGGGTGGGTGGGTGGTGGGTGGGTGGGGGATGGATGGGTGGATGCGTGGGTCAGTGGGTAGGCGAGTGGGTGGGGGATGGATGGATGGATGGGTGGGTGGGTGGGTGGGTCAGTGGGTAGGCGAG
>NW_023270739.1:44984-116029 GCF_011800145.1 Mirounga leonina | reverse complement strand
CCCCATCCCATCTCCGTCCCATCCCCATTCCCTCCCGTCCCCGTCCCTGTCCCCGTGGGTGGGAGCTTGGCGGGACTGGCCACCTTTTGAATGACTAGCTCAGCAGTTTCTGCTCAGCAGGAAATTGGTGCCCCTGTTTCGGTCTCAGAGGAGAGAGACATCGATGACTGGGGGTGTGTGATGTCTTGTCCTGTGGTCTGTGCACCACGATGACTAAACATGTCACCACAAGGGGAGTGGGCGGGACGCCCGTCACTGGGTCAAGTCAGGGTCTCAGGCTCGGGGACTGAGGCGCTGGCCTTGCTCGCGGGCAGCCGTTTGCTCAGCGAGCGAGAACTCACGGGAGGGAACTGGCCAGAAACACCAGTTGGTTTTATTTCTGTGGTGGTCTGTGCCACCAGGAAAGGAGGCTCCGGAAAAGGAGGAAGTCTCCTTGCGGCTTTGCCTGGAAGGGGGACGAGCACGTTTGCGGGGCTGTGGCCTAGGGTCGGCTCTGGCTGGTGGGTGGGCTTCGTCGCGGGCACAGGGGTGAGGGCGGGGGGCTCTGAGAGGGGCCGGGGGAAGGAGGGCGTCTGTCTCTGCTCCGGCTGGTGCATGGAGGGCAGTTCCGGGGCCGAGGTGCCCGCCTCCACTGGGGGAAGGGCAGGGCAGGCTGGGGGGCATTGTCGGGGAGGCCCCGGTCAAGGGGACATGGCTCTTGGCCACCTGGGCCCCCATGTCTCTGACACGGCCCACGGTTGTGAGCCTGTCTGCTCAGCGCCCCCGCGGGGCTCGGGGAGGGGCTCTTTGTGTCCACACGTGTTCCCATGGGCCGGGCTGGTGGTCGCCATGTGGTAGAACCTGGCCATGGGCGGAGCTCTCGCAGGTGAGCGTCACGGGGAAGGGAGTTCGGGGGTGGCCACGTTAAGGAAAGTGTGGTTTCCTGCTGATGCTGTCGGAGGGGCCGAGGGTTTGTGGACGGAGGAGGCGTCTGGGGCTGCCTTGACCTTCAGGTGGAGCTGAGATCCACGGAGGCTGTTGGGGTGTGTGTGGGTGTTGGCCCTCAGAGGAGCTGATGGGAAAGCACCAGAACCCCCCCCAACCAGGGCTCCCAGGGGCAAGGCTGTCATAACATGAAGTGCCTCACCTCTCTTTTCCCCACGAGAGCAGCCACTGACCCCCACTGTCCTCACTGTCCCCCATGGTCTTCACTGCCCCCCACTGTCCTCACTTTTCCCTCCACCATCCCCACTGTCCCCACGTCCTCACTGTCCCCCACCATCCCCACGTCCTCACCGTCCCCCACTGCCCCCACATAAAGCAGACAGCGAGATGGAAGCCTTCTTGGCTCTCTGCACATTCACCTGAGCCCGGTCCTTGTGAGGTGGCTCACAGAGCCGGCCCCCAGGGCACCTGACCGAGCTGTGGCCACTCCCCTTGGGAGAGAAGTGGTCTCACCCCTTTATAGGGCTGTCCGCCCATGAGCACTTGGTTGACAGGTCACCGTGGAGGCTCACTCTGAGGTTCATCCACGGGCTCATCCAGTGAGTCTTGGCTGAGCACCTGCTTATGCCAGGCCCACCCCAGGAGGGTCAAACTGAGCAGAAAGGAGTCCCACGGGAGGAGGCGGAGCATCACCCTGCAGGTGTGACAGAGATGTCCACCCGGGAGGACAGAGCTTTCCCAGTGCCAGGGGGTGCCTGCCCTTTTGGAAGGGGGCCCCAGGGCCCTGCCTGTGTCAGGACAGGAGACCTGCCTCCCAGGGGGCCCAGGATCCAGCGGGAGCTGTGTCCAGGCTTGCCCTCTGGGGCCAGTATACACAGAGCTGTGCTCACAGGGCCCCACTGGGATGTCTGCCCGGGCCGGGGTGTGGCTGCTTTGTCGTGCCGTCTTCCTGCTTGCCAGAGCCCGGTGTGTAATACTCGCACAGTGAGTGTTTGCTGAGGAAGTTGTGTGCGAGCAGGTGGCCTCTCCGGGCAGCTGGGCCTCGTGTGGGGCTGAGTGGAAGGCCCTGTGGGGGCCGGGGCTCTTGGGCTGATAATATGTTAGGGCTGTGGGTCCCCCATCTCCTGAGTACCCCCTGCTGCCTCCCAGCAGATGCTGTGCATGCGAGGAGCATCACAGGCAGGGACTCTCAGGGTCAGAGTCCCCAGGAGCCCTGGCACAGGGGGGGAAGGCTGAGGCCTGAATCGTGGGGGCTGGGTGCAGATGTCCTTCAGATGCTGGCCCCTCCCCCCCCACCGGCGTCTCGCCGTCCAGCTCATGACCCGTCCTCTGCTCGGGCTGCTGGGCGTGTCACGTGAGAACCTGCCACACTGTCCTCGCTCACCCGCTGTCTGTTCCCCGTGTCTTCAGTGGCTTCTCCTGGAGCCAGGCTGGGTCCTGGGCTGCCGCAGACAGCAAAGCAAATGGGGGCTGTGGGCCTGCGTCAGCGGCACCTGCAGATGAGTGTAGACTTATAGTGGTCATTTTCCTGTAGACCCGTGTCACCTCTAGGAATCCCCTTCCAGCACCCTGAGGAGGACCCGTGCGGTCCCTGACAGGAAAGAGCAAGATCCATGAGAGAACGTGACAAGATGCTACGTTCAATTTGTGGGGAGCATCAGGGAGGTTCCTCAGGGGAAATGGTGGGGGAGGGGCATCAGCACGTGCAAAGGTCCTGGGGCAGTCAGACCGTGGGCATTTGAAGCCCTAAAAGGAGGTCCCGGTGGCAAAGATGAGGGAAGAGCAGAGGGAGAGGGACACTTGCTGAGTGGTTGGATTTCATCACAAGCCCCTGCCGACTTTGAGGCAAGACAGCAGCGGGTTCTGACTTAGGCTTTCGGAGGAACCTCTGACCGCTGTTTGGAGCCAGATTCGAGGGTGTTAGGGTGCAGTTGGGAATCAGGGTGGGAGCAGAGACCAGCAGAATGCATGGGCTTGGGTGTACTTGCAGGACATCCCAGTGCGTGGTGTGCCTGCCACAGGTCCCCTCGGCCGTGAAGGAGCCTGGCTGGCTAGCGTGAGAGGCGTGGGGCACACAGCTCCGTCCGCAGGGCTGGGGGGCCTTGGCCGGGCTTCCCGCAGCCCTTCCTGTCACCTGCCTCCCTGGCCACCCTTCCCTTGCTGCTCGGCCAGTTGGGCCCTGTTTCTGGGTCTAACTGGGCAGAGGCCACCCCCTCCTCTCAGATCGCCCCTTTACATGGCCCATTATGGACCCTGTTCTGTGCCCCAGGGGAAACATGGCCGTGGGAGGGCCACCCTGCTTCACCCCAGGACAGCGGGGTTCTCGGGGGGAAACCGTGCTGTGGGAGCCAGGAGGAACCGCTCCCTGTGGGCTTGGCATGGCATCCTCCAGGCCCCCTGTTTGGGGAGGGCCTTCTCCCGGTGAGTCTCCCGAAGAGGGGCCCCACAGGGTCAGCACGGTGCTGGAGGATGGTGGGGCGCAGGTGCCCGGAGCGGGGTGGATCCCAGCAGAGTGGGTGCACAGGAGGGCTCTGAGCACTCCAAATAGTTACTGAGCCAGTGGATGCCAGCACTCCGCAAACCTCAGTGCCTCTCACTGGTTAGTGACAAAACCCAGCGAGCCACAAACTCCCCAGGCAGGTGGTGTGGCCGGGGCTGTGCAGGCTCTCTTGAGGCAGGAGGGTCTTCTGACCTTGGGCCTCTCAGCCTCCCCGTGTGCTGTCTGGACAGGGAGACCTGCTGCTCACGCCCAGTTGTGCTGTAAGCCCGTCTGTGTCTGGGGCCTCTGGCTGCCGGACTGACCTTGGCCTGAATTTTGGGGGCTCAGGCTCAGCCCTGTGTCCCCAGGTCTGATGAGGCAGCCAGGACCAGAAAGGAAGCTGCTGGGTCCTCCCGAGCACCTCCCTGCCCCCACCCCAGAGAGAAGGTTCCCAGCCAGCAGGGCTCCCTCCAAGCCAGCTGTCCTTACTGCCCGTGTCCCTGGGAGGGTGGGCCTTTGTCTGGGTCACTTGTTCATCACAAGCGTCCCGGTGCACGAGGCTCATTAGTGGAGCAGCAGGACGCAGATCTGTCACGGGTCACCGCTGACCACGGCCCCCCAGGGCTCGACAGCCTGCTTCAGTCCCGCCCGGGCCCGGTGGGCCAGCCCCAGCAGATTCGTTTGGCGACTTTGTTTGCTAAAAAGGGGAAATGTGATCATCACCTTCCGGCAGATGCTTGTGGAGGAGCCTGGTCCACAGTCTTGGCCTTCGGCAGCCCTGCCAGTGTGGAGGGGTGTCTGTTCGGGCTGTGTTATGTTCTGTGGGGGTTCGTGGTTGGGCCGCGGCACGTGTCCAGGGCTGCTGTGGCCACATCCCCCCTGTACCTGCCTCTCCCTGCAGGGCAGTTGGGGCATCTCACCAGGTACCTGTGTCCTATTTGGACATGGGGAGCCTAGCCCAGCCCAGCCAGGCAGCCGGCTCTCTGTCCCTCACTCCTTCATGGTCCATCTGTTCCCCGTGGGTGGTGACCCCTCCAGGAGATGATAAGAGAACCTCCAGAAGTCAGGGCTGACATCCAGAAGGTGCAGGATGGGGGGCGGAGCGGAGAGGGGGTGAGCCCCGTGTTGTCATCGGGCTGTGACAAGAGTGGGTCCACTGCGTGCCCAGTTTAGAAACAAGACAGAGCCATTCCCAGTGTTACTTGGGTCCCCATCTGCAGAAGCCTTAGGCCCGAAGGAGATGCCCTAGGGTTTCCAGATGGACTCCGTTGCATTTTATCATGATACAAACGTTTGGTAATTGGGTTTGCAGAGGACTCAGCATAGTCCTTGAGAATTGAAAAAGTTGCCCGCAGCCAGCTGTCATTCCCCGAATGTTTGTGGGGTGACCAAGTGGCGGGGGCGAAGGATTTGCCTGCAAGGACAGCCAGGGTCCTGTGCTCCTGGGCGGTGCCCACTGACCAGGGTTCGCGCCTTAGGAACGGTGCGGAAGGCAGGGCCTGCTTGTGGCTACTGCGTCCCCTGGCTCAGCTGCTTGGTCGGAGCCTCGGAGCGGGCCTTGGGTCACATAAGAGCTCCGTGGGATAGTGTGTGTGTGGGCTCCGTGGTGTGGATGGGCTGCAGGGTGAGCAGGAAGGCTGGCCGGGCAGCGTGGGGACACCCAAAAAAGGCTGAAGTGGGGCAGCCTGACTGTCAGCATGGTGTCCCGGCCGAGAGCCTGGCTGGGGCCGGCCCCCTGAGCTCAGGCCCTGCTGTGGACCGGATGTCTGCGTGCCCCCAAAAGCATACGGCAGGTTAGGAGGTGGGGCCCCTGGGAGGTGATCAAGGTTAGACAGGGTCGTGAGGGTGGGGCCCCCAGGGTGGGGTGAGTGCCTTCAGGAAAAGAGGAAGGAACGCCCAAGCCGTTTCTCTCTGCCGCGTGAGGCCGTCACAAAGCGGCGTGCACCAGGCTCGGCCAGCCCCCTGACCGCAGACTTGCAGCCTCCGGAACTGGGAGGAATCAGGGTCCGCTGTTCGGGTCCCCCCAGTCCATGGTATTTTGTCCTGGCTGCACGAGTTAAGATATACCCACCTTCGTTATATGTGGTCTCGGAAACGGGAGCCCTCACCTGCGTGTAGAAGCTAACTGGTGGTCACCCCTGGGATGGACGGAGGACGGACACAGATGGAGGCGTAGGGGCCTCTGCGTGGCCTGCAGTGTGCTGTCTCTGGATCTGGGTGTCCAGTGGGCAATGCGGTGAGGCCTCCACTTAGAGCTGGGCCCCCGTTTGGGCTCCGCTCCGTGGGAGTTCTTTCCTGCTGTTGCACCAGAAACTGAGGGCCTTAAAACAGCACGTTTATTCTCTTCCAATTCCGGAGGCCAGAAGTCCAGCAGAATGAGGGTCACACGTTGGCAGGGCTTTGTCCCCGCTGGAGGATCTCGGGGAGAATCTGTTTCCTTGGCTTGTCTGGCTCCGGGAAGCCGCCCGCGATCCTGGGCTGCTGGCCCCTTCTGCTACCCTCGAGGCCAGCAGCCTGGCACCTGCAAGTCTCTCCTCTCCCCGACCTCTGACCCTCCTGCCTCGTCTGAGTTTACAAAATGGTGATTACGCTGGGCCTGGATAACCAGGAGAGCCCCCCATCTCAAGGTCCTTCGCTTGATCACGTCTGCAGGGTTGGTTTGTCCATGCAGGGGACGTAGTCCCGGGTCCCCGGAATTAGGTTGGGACCTCTTTGGGGACCATCAATATCACATATTACAGTTAAAAACCACAACTATGTGGCCCTTGGTTTCCACTCTCCTGGAGTAAACGTCAGGTCCTTCTGGCTCTGCACGTCCTGCCCCCGACCCCATCTCATCTGTGACTCCTTCCCTCAGCTCCCAGGGCCCTCCTGCCTCAGGGCCTTTGCAAGGCTGTTGCTGAGCCTGCCACCTGCTTTTCTCCTAGGAATCTGTCGCCTTGATATTTGTCCCATCCAGGTCCCCACTCGGACTGCAGGAGCTCCCTGCCTGCCCTCCCACTGTGCTCCTGGGTCATCAGCACCCGGGTGGTGGGAGCTGTCCATCTGCCCCTGGCAGGGGCTTGGCTCTGTGGCTGAGGCCTGCGGACCACACCTGGTGCGGTTGTGTGTCCGGGCGATGCCCGTTGGGTGACCGGGTGCCACCAGGATCCCTTTCTCTGGGGCATCCTGGTGGTGGCGGTGATGTGGTGAGATGCCTTTCGTGCATGTGACCTGCACCTGTTTGGTTTAGTACAGGACTCCTCACTGTGGCTTCGCCCCAGCTCTCACCCCCACCGTGTAAGAGGAGCCCCGATTAATAGTCTCCCTGCAGGTGTCCCCCCAGAGAGGAGCAAGAGAGCTGCTACGTCCCAGCAGGTGCAGACAGGGCCCTCTGTCCAAGTGCTCTGAAGACCAAGCCTGCCCTCGGCACCTCTGCCGCTGGAGGGGCAGAGCGGGTCCGAGCGCAGGTCACCTGGTGGTTCTGTCCCCTACAGAGGAGGAGCTCCGGAAGCTGAGAGAAGAAACCAACTCAGAGATGCTTCGGCAGGAGCTGGACCGGGAGCGGCAGCGGCGGATAGAGCTGGAGCAGAAGGTCCAGGAAGTGCTGAAGGCCAGGTGAGGAGGGGCCCAAGGCCCCCCGCTGCCCGCTCAGGCACTTCCTTGCCCGCCAGCCCCCCACCGGACACAGGCACCCCCTCCCGTGCCATCCCGCTGCACGCAGTTACCCCTGGGGTCGCCCACCACAAACGGTCACCCTCCTCCCTTCAGGGTCCCTCCTTCCTGGGGGGTGACAGGTGCCGTCCCAGCTTCTGGAGGGCATGACGTGGGCCCTGCTGTGGGACGGAGCTGCCCCCGTGCGTGGCCTCCTCTTGCACCCCACGCCTCTGCCCACACGAGCTGGGCCGCTGCCTCGTGGTGCTGCCGGTGAGGAGCGGGTCCTTCCCGCAGGGTATTTGTAGGTTCTGAGAGCCATGCTCTCCCTGTCCTGATAGAATCCCCAGGAGGCTCCCTGTCCGTCCACACGGCCTGCAAGCTGGTGGCCCGGCAGACGAGGCCACTGCTGGGGGACAGCCCAGCCCGAGCTGGTTCCTCTGTGCGGTGGACGAGGGCACTGTTACTTTCCAGTGTATTCTCCGGCTCAGGCTCTGAGGACAGCCACACTCCGGGCGCCTCGGTGCATGGGGTTCAGTTGGTGGAAAGGAAGTGCCTCCTTGTTCCACGGCCAGACGCTGGCTTCTTGTCAGGTCTTACCCTCAGCCCCGGGAGCTGGTGACATCTGGTTCTCTTTGGAGGAGGGCTCTTTTGTTTCCTGCTCTGGAGGCATTTTTGACGACTCCTGTGTGCTTTTGGGCAGCCTGTCCCCGCAGGCCTGTTATGGGGTTCTCTGGGACTCCGTGTGGGGGCCTTCAGTTTGGTAGGGGAGGGACGTACCCTACTTTGACATTCTGCCCCGGCTACGAGGCCAGCAGCCCTTTCCAGACACCAGCATGTGGGCCTCAACCCGCACATTACCTGATGTTGATCCTTCGCACATGGAAATCTGTGGATGTTTTCATTATGAGAAGAGGTGCAGCCGGGGACCTGACCCACGGATGCTGAGAGATCCAGGGACTGGCGCTGTCCCAGGCGTGTGGCCGGCTGTGGGTGCCTTCTCCACCCGCCAGCCACAGCCAGCCTTCCGTGGCATGTCTCAGCACCATGTCCCCCACAGAAGGCGCTCTGTCCGGTGCAGATGTGCGATTCTGTCCAGCTTTGCCCAGAGCCCTTGGCTGGAAGTGGCACGTCCCCTGTGGTGTTGAGAGGTGCTCGCCCTGAGCTGACCTCTCTCCGTGTAGGGCCCACGGCTTCTGCTTCTCACCCTCCTGCCCAGCCCGGCCTCCTCACTCCAAAGCCCCTTCCAGTTCTGAGGACTCAGAGGGACCAGCTGGGTGGTCACAGTAAAGGAACAGCAGGCCAGGACCGAGGAAGCTGAAGGTCCTGGGGCACACTGTGGGGCTGGTCCCCTGCTGTATGTGGGGTGGGGTTTAGGAACCTTCTCGAAATGGAGACCTGCAGGGGAAAGTACAGGGAGAAGCAGGTTCCATGCAAATGACGACCTCTTCCTTTGTCACCTTGATGTCTGTTTGGGGTGGCCGTGGGCCGTCCCCGGTGGGTGAGCATATGGAGGGGGACCCCTTTCACACACACATATGCACACACACCCCAAGCTGCAGGTGAGCTGCAGAATTGAAACGTGATAATTAGAGTTTATGTAAACCTCTGTTTTGGTTTTAAAGAAAATTCCCGGAAAATCACCTTGATTGAAGCTTATGTGTAGGTAGGCAAAGGCCTTCTCTTGTTAGGGGTCCAAAAGCAGCACGGAAACACCGCCCTTCTGACTTGTACCGTCTGTGGTCAGGCCGTGCCTGCCACCGCCCCTCTGCCTGTCCCGCTCCTGGGCTCGGCTGGCACACTGCATTGCACCTCGCTGGGGGCCATGGTGAGGGATGAAAGGGACCCTGGTGACGGTCTAGTGCCCCCAGCCCGGGGAAAGGGGTCGGGGGCAGAGTGACCCCGGGGCCCGGCCCTGGCATCGTGCTCCTTGCAGGCTTCGGTGCCCTCTGGCCTCAGGTGGCTGCAGGCCAGAAAATCTGACTTTTTTTTTTCTTTTTTATTATTTTATTTATTTGACAGAGACACAGCGAGAGAGGGAACACAAGCAGTGGGTAGTGGGAGAGGGAGAAGCAGGCCTCCCGCAGAGCAGGGAGCCCGATGTGGGGCTCGATCCCAGGACCCTGGGATCATGACCCGAGCTGAAGGCAGATGCTTAACGACTGAGCCACCCAGGCACCCCCAGAAAATCTGACTTTTATTTTATTTTATTTTTTTAAAGATTTTATTTATTTATTTGAGAGAGAGAATGAGATAGAGAGCATGAGAGGGGGGAGGGTCAGAGAGAGAGGCAGACTCCCTGCCGAGCAGGGAGCCCGACGCGGGACTCGATCCCGGGACTCCAGGATCATGACCTGAGCCGAAGGCAGTCGCTTAACCAACTGAGCCACCCAGGCGCCCGAAAATCTGACTTTTAAAAAGCAATTCAGGGCTTTTAATCCCGGGATCGAGTCCCGCATCGGGCTCCCTGCTTAGCGGGGAGTCTGCTTCTCCCTCTGACCCTCTCCCTTCTTGGGCTCTCTCTCTCAAATAAATAAGTACAATCTTAAAAAAAAAAAAAAAAAAAACAATTCAGGCACGTTCCACTCCAGACTCGTTTGGTTGATCATTGAACATTAGCGTAGGTTGTTCAGAAACATTTCAGAGAATCCAGTTGTTGGAAATACAAGGCCCCTTTTTTCTGATTCAGTGAGGTCACCCCGCTCACTTCCCGCCTTCTCGGGAGCTGTGGTTGGGACGGTGCGCCCCGAGTGTCGTGGGCTGGAATGTCCTGGCGCACCGTCTGCCCTGCTGTCCGTCTATCTCCTCTGTCCAGCGCACGAAACAGGCACTTGCACATTCCGTATTTGGGATGATGGGAGGGGGGTACAGTTCCTGCAGCTCGCAGCCCAAGAAGGTCTAAATACCTGTGTGTCTCTAGTAGGAATTGTGTTAGAAAAAACACACAGCCAGTGACCGTGCACACCAAATAGTAATAAGCACAGGACCCCAGGAAGCCCCCACCTGTGTCCCTCAGGCATGCGAATCCTCTTGGTGCCGAAGCCCCAGGCTTGGGTTGTGGGGCCAGTTTGTTAGTGCTTCTCAGGTGAGCTGCATCCTCCAGAACCTCCAAGCTGGGCACAGACATCCTGGTCCGGAGGCCATGACTCCTGCCCGGGAATGGAAGGCACTCGGCCGGGTCTTGGCGTCTCCCGTGTGCCCTGGGCCCCTCTCCTGTTCCCAGTAAACCCCCACTTGCCGGTGGTCGCTCTGGGTATGGACAGTTGCTTGGGCAGCCTGGCCACAGGGAGGGGTGGGCGTGGAGGCCTGGCCCCCTCCCTCTGGCCCATGGCGCCCTTCTCCAGGACTCTACGTCTGTGTTGTCTTCCCCGTCCATTGCTTAGCGAGGCTGCAGGCCTTGCCCACCCTGCTTGTCCCCAGCTTGTCTTCCGTGCTCTAGGTGACATTCACGGGTTTCAGGCCCGCAAATCAGGTCGGCTCGTGGAAGGGTGGCATGAAATCCCGCTGTGTGAGCAGAGCAGAAACCTCGCCCCCTCCCTCACTGCAGCTGAGGGTGCACTCGGGCTGGGGGTCTCCCAGCCCTGCCATCTCTGTCCTGGAAGAGTCCTCTGTGCCCCTGCAAGACCCTGCTGAGGTTTGCCTGGGGCACCGCTTTTCCCACATCCTGGGGTCCCTGCTGGACTGGGAGCCCCAGGAACAGCGTGGTGCGTCCGTCGCCCAGGCCAGTGCAGAACAAGGCGGGCGGGTTGGCCGTGGCATGAGGTGTGGCCTGGCCAAAGCTCCACCCAGGGGCCGGGGGCTGGGCCAGCTGCATCAGGCTCTGTAGCTGAAAGCCGGTTCAATAGTCAGGGTCTGGCAGGTGGACAGAAACTCCAGGAGAGCGCTCTGAGGCCGGTGAGTGCTGTGGTCTGTGGTGGCTGGGCTGTCGGGGCAGGAAGCCAGGCAGGTGGCTGGCACGGGCCGAGCTGGGACCTGGGCACAGCTGTCCAGCGCAGGGGGTCACCCAGCCTGTGGTCTTGAGAGCTGCTTGCTGAACATGTCCACTGATGGGCATCGTTTTATCAACAGGCTGGTTAATTAGTGTAAGGGCTGTTCGTTCTGAAATTAACAATGAAGAAGCAGATGTGTTCATAGGAAAGGAAAGAGTGGTACATTTATGAGACTTTTTTTATTTGATTATTGAAAAAAATCAGAAGAGAGCGTGCCCACCATGAATGCGGCTCTAAGCTGCCCGGCCTGCCCTGTGAGCAGCGTCTGAGTGCTGAGCTCCCAGAGGGGGCCCCGCGAGCTGGAGCAAATGCTCATGGGCGGCAGGCTCCCTGTGAGTGCTGGCACCTTCCATAGCCTGCACTCACACCGTGTTTGGAACTAACGGGATTCTTGCTTCTTCTTCCCCGTCTTTAAGATCCGAGGAGCAGACGGCCCAGCAGCCTCCCAAGGGGCAGGCCCAGGCCAACAATGGAGCAGGTAGGCCCCGCGGGCAGCCGGGCCGGGCGGTGGGGTGCGTGCTGGTCCTGCGCCCGTCAGACTGGCACAGGAGTCTGCCCGTCACAGCGAACACGGTCGTTCAACGAGACGTGGTTTTATTTTCCCCTAAGAAGGCCACGTGGCCCCCGTTTCAGCCCTTCCCGACAGACACGTGGTGTCACTCATCACATTGGCTTCGTGGCTACTGACCTGGTGGCCCGTGTCCAGAGGCTGGCGGTCCTGACAAGGGACAAGCGGGCAGTGGGGGCCGCCGTCCGCGGTCAGGATGTGCCCCGGCCCTCCCCGGGTCAGGACGCACAACCCCTTTCTCTGCACCTTTTCCTGCTGCCCTGAGCCTGGTCTTTGTCTTACTCCCCCGTCTGTCCTTCCTAGAGCTGTGCTGGCAGGAAAATTGGATTTTCTGTCCAGCTCTCTAGGGGCCCCAATCCGTGGTGGGCCAGGCCCTCCCGTCTCCCAACCGAGGGCCCGTTCCCACAGGCTGACCCCTCTCAAGCACCCCCTGCCTGTGCCGGGAGCTCACAGCTACACCAGAAGGGCCTTAGGGTTAAGCCTGTCTCATATACAGGTGAGGAAACCGAGACCCAGGAGGGGAAGCCTCTTCAAGGCGCACCTGCCACGTGGAGGCCCGGCTCGGACCGCAGTCAGGTCCTGCCTTCCACAGGGGGAGGTGGCCCCTTCCTGAGGACCCCAGTGCGGGATCAGCAGGCCGGCCAATGCAGGTGCGGGATTGGCAGCTGTGCCCCTCGGGTCATGGGCTCCACGCCCCAGACCAGGGATCCACGCCAGGAGCAGCACAAGAGACCCCAAGGCCCCCGCTGTGCCCCGTGATTCATGAGTCTCCTGCACACATGGGAAGTGTCAGAGGAGTGGAGGGTGGAAGACCCCAGCTCTCCGGGTGCCCAGGCTGAGGTCCATTCTGTAGCGGTGGTCACTGGCGCGATGGGCTCTACGTGGGCCGAGGGAGGGGACGGGTGCTCTGTGCGGTGCTCCCCACCCTGTGGCCAGGGCGGGCAGCCGAGGGGTTCTGTGGTGCCTGGAGCCCGTCTGCTCGGGCAACACGCCCGGCCCAGACCTGGGGCTCGGCAGACTGCAGCCCCGTCTGACTTCACGTGTTTAAATGTTTTTACATTTCTAAATGGTCGGAGGAAATCAAAAGGGTGTGGGTTTCACACTTCAGCTTCCATGGTATGGTTTCATGGGAACACGGGCAGGCCTGTTAGATTCCGTCCTGTCCACGGCTGCTTCGCGGCCATCGAGGTGGCCGTCTGCCCACCCCCGACCAGCCCCGCGCTGAAAACACTCGCGCCCCAGGTAGGGGTGAGCCGCCCCCAGGCCCTCCCCGTTCCTTCCCTCCCTGAGAGGCCTGCCTCTTGGGCTCTGTGTGCACAAACCTCAGCCCTGTGGAGAGCACCAGCCTTGTGACCACCTCCGCCCCGTCCCTCTCCTTACTCGTGGCGGGACAGCACCCCCTGCGGGCGACGCGGTTTCCTCCCGGTCTTCTGAGTCTGGGATGTGGGTCCCTCTCGAAGGTCTTGGTCCTGGTGAGCAGAGGCCACTTCCTTCACTGGGGCCCCCACCAGAACACAGCCCACGGCACACACACCCCCTGGCCGGTCCTCTGGTCCCCGGGCCCCCGGGAGTGAGCCCCCCGCCAGAGAAAGGGAGGGTGATGCAGACCCCAGGGCCAGGGATCCAGCGGAGGGCAGCTCGGCGCGGGTGTGACCACGGAGACCCCGTGTGGTCTGCGGTGACCGCGGGCCTCGCCGTGGAAGCGGGTCAGGCTCCGTGTCGGGGAGCGCGTGTTCACACCCCTCCGTCGGGGTTCGTTCGCCCCCACCCGCCTGGCCTCACCGCGACCCTCGTCCCCGCAGACCGGCGGAGCCAGGGGCTGTGCCCCCGCGTCCAGAAGTGGTTCTACGAGAAGTTTGGGGAGTACGTGGAGGATTTCCGGTTCCAGCCTGAGGAGAGCACCGTGGAGACGGAGGAGCCCCTCAGCGCCCGGAGGTGGGGGCCCTCGTGAAGGTGGGGGGGCGGCCACTGGGACGTCAGAGCCAGGCCGGTGTCCGAGTGCCCAAGTGGCTGCGGCCAGGGCTGCTCCCGGGCCGGCCAAGCTGCCTTCCTGGGGGCGGGGCCTCCTCCCCGGGGGAGGGGTCTCCTTCCCGGGGGAGGGGCCTCCTTGGGGTGGCGAGGGCAGCCGGCAGGGCTCCATGGCGGGTGGCACTGCCGCGTCCCCCCGCTCAGCGCTCCTACTTGTGCTTTGTGATCCACGCCGTGTGGGGACGGTAGTCTGGGGGCCCAGCGCCCACGACCCAGGCCTTCCCGCTCCCTGTGCCAGGCCCTGTTGTAGGCTCTGGGGGACTCAGGTTCTGGGCACGTGGGCAGGAGACCAGGGATGGTTCTGTAGGTGAGGACGCCCCCACCCCAAGTTAGGGAGCAGTGGCGACGTGGCCCCTCGCGTGGCCCCTGCATCCCCGGTCACACTGTGCTCCCCACGTGCCAGCAGAGCTCCGTGGTGGGGGCAGCGGGGGCAGCAGGGACGCAGGGCACAGGAGCTGGTGCTCACCTCTCTCTCTCCCTCTTTCTTAGGTTGACGGAAAACATGAGACGACTAAGTGAGTCCCTAGCGTGTCTGTGAGCGGCCATGGGAGCCGGTGGGACCCCTGAGCCGCGAGCGCGTGGTCAGTGTCGGGGGGGGGGCGGCTCTGCAGTCCTGAGCTCAGCGGGACGTCTTTTCAGAAAGGTGTTCCCTGGGAGTTCTTAGGAAGAAGGCTCCCGCTGGGAGCATGTCCGGGGCCCCGCCCCGTCCATCCAGAGCAGGACAGGATGGGGCCAGCGCTGCCCGCCCGGCCCTGAGTGGGGGGCTCAGTTTCCCTCCAGGCCTGGGAGCCCCCGTGAAAGGTGGTGCTTTCCCAGATATTTGCCGGAGCCCAGGCGATGCCGAGGAACCATGCCCCCCCGCCCCGGTTGCCCCTTTCTTATGTCTGCGGCTCAGGCCTGAGGGGCAGGGATCAGGTAGCTGGTGTGTCCCCGCGGGGACGGTGGACAGCGCGCAGCACCCGGCGTGGCCGGGGAGCACCAGCAGAGGGTCAGGCACACGAGGAGCCTGAGTCGTTCGGGGCTCCCTTTGCTGGTTTGGCGCCTCCCCCCACCCCCACTGCTGCCCCCCGCCCTCCGGGTGTGCCCGAGCTCTGGCTTCATCGCGGTCTGTTCTGTCCCCAGAGCGTGGTGCCAAGCCCGTCACCAGCTTCGTGAAGAACCTCTCTGCCTTATCTGACTGGTACTCCATCTACACGTCTGCCATCGCCTTCACTGTGAGTGCCCCCGGGTACCCTGCCGTTTCCCAGGGACACACGCGCCTTAGCTTCTGTCTGGAAAGTGGGTACCGTGTCGCTACCCAGCCCCGGGGTTGCTGCAAGGATTAGGCGAGGGCACTGGGGGCGCCAGGGGCCAGCCCGTGTCTGCACACAGACAGCCCAGTGGCAGCGTTCTCAGGAAGAGGCCTCTGTCCGCGCTTCAGTCACCTTTCTGGATGAGTCAGGAAGAGGACCGTGGGGAGGCTTGTCTGCCCAGGGGGGCCCCGCGCTCCTCCCACTGGGTGCCTGGGGGAGGCTCCTGGCAAATGCCCTGTGGCCTGGGGGCCGAGCTGAGCCTCTGCGAGCCAGCAGTCCTGGGGAAGGGTGGGAGAGCAGTGCCTGGCATCGGGGTGTGTTCTGGGGAAGACGGACAGGGCTGCTTGGCCTGAATGGTCCCCTGGCCGCCGTCCCCAGCCCCGCACAAGGAGACCCTCTCGTCACTGGAAGGAGGACACGAGGCCAGAGGGGGGTGGCCGCAGCTCCCAAAGTCCCCATCTCTGCATTCTGGAGGTTCTGAGACCACCTTAGAGCCCACAGGCTGGCTCCAGCCCCGGGGAGGAGACGGGCATTTTACATACACATAGAGAGAGCAGGACTCAGTGGCCAGGCCCCAGCCCCGCCTTCACCCCGGGGCCCCGCCCTCACCCTGAGGCCCCACCTTCACCCCAAGGCCCTGCCTTCACCCTTCAGGAATTCTCTGCTCCCTGAGGCCTGGGGTACCTGGGTCCTGCCTATCATTGCCAAGGGATGTGCCTGCCATTCAAACCCACCTTCCAGGCCTCTGCCTGAATCCCACTGCATTCCCTTCTCTGCCCCTTTCTGAGCGTCTGCTCTGTGCCAGGCTGGTGGGCCCAGAGTGAAGGGGCTCAAGCCGCACTGGGCCTGGCACACAGCACGTAGGGGGTTCTCGGCCGGCGGTCGGTCACCTCGCTCGGCTGTGCTGAGTCCTGGTGGTGCTGCGGGCCCCAGCATGGGGGAGCGACCCCCGGGGCTGGCAGGGGCCTCTGCTCTCCTCTGCCCATCCCAGGCCACATCCAGTGGCTGCCTCCCTGGGGCGCCCCCCTCTCTACACCCCCAAAGCAGCTCCTCCCAGGGCTTCTCTGTCATGCGTTCCCTCCTTTGGGAGGACACTGGGGGCCTGGGCTCCCCACCTCCCAGCATGGCTGGCCTGCCTGGTGGGGCGGGGGGCAAGGGGGAGAGGGCAAGGGGGCAGGATGTGGCCTGTCAGGCTGCCTGACTGTCTCTCTCCTCCCGGCTTTCTCTCCAAACCCGCAGGTGTACATGAATGCCGTGTGGCATGGCTGGGCCATCCCCATGTTCTTGTTTCTAGCAATTTTGAGGTTATCCCTCAATTACCTCATAGCCAGGTAGGTGAGCTGCTTACGCGGCAGGGCTGTCTCCCTACGACACACAAAGCCGCGGCACGCCTGAGCCGGGGCTGCCTCTCACACGGGGGTTTTGGGAGCGGTTGTCTGATAGGCTAGGCTCCCGAGCCCCCAGGAGGATGCCCACCCCCACTGGTCTGCGGGAGCCAGCAGTGGGTGGTCATCAGACTCCCCAGCGGCTCTTTGTCTCAGAGGCCCACCTGCACCTGCAGGGGGTCACCCCAGCCGCTCCTATTTGCCGATGACATCCCCGGCTTGCTGGGCCTGCAGTCTTTGTGCCCTGGGAGGCCCTGGGGTTCAGAGGGAGGGTCCCTGCAATCACCAAGCCCAAGCAGCATCCTCTCCGTGCTCTGTGAGCACCCTCCGGGGGCCTCTGTGGAGAACCCCTCGTCCCCAGCTGCCTGGTCGGTCTGCATCTGTGGCTGCACCAGCAGCGAACCTCAGCCCCACGGCAGGCCTGAGGAGGGCCCCTGCAGTCCGATTTTTTTTTTTTTAGATTTTATTTATTTATTTATTAGAGAATGAGCATAAGCAGGGGAAGGGGCAGAGGCAGAGGGAGAAGCAGACTCCCACTGAGCAGGGAGGCCGACATGGGGCTGGATCCCAGGACCCCGAGATCATGACCTGAACTGAAGACAGACACTTAACTGAGCCGCCCAGGCGCCCCTCCTGCAGTCCGATTTGTACTCAGCTGTTCCACAGTTCACACTTTCACGTACAGTTTTCCTGGGTGCATCTCTCTGCCTGCTTAAGTTGGTTCATTTGGAAATGTTTTTTGTAGGGAAGAATATCTTTACATACCCAGGAAAGGGTCATCTGTGCCCAGACCAGGTGTGATTCTAGCCAAAGTACTTGCTGTTACTATTTCACGGAGTTCTTTTGAAAGACCTATCTGTTCCACCTCTGGGCCCCAGGGGAGGGGCCTGTGAGGGTGACCTTGAACTGTCCATCCTCAAGAACCAGGGAGCAGCCCTGGAGGTCTTGGCTGCAGAGGGGTTCTGAAGCCCCTTCTGTCCCACGCTCCTTCCCATCGGGGGCACAGGGCTGGGGATTCGATGTCGTCCCTCTGTGAAAGGCGTGTGATGGTCTCCTTACAGGGGCTGGAGGATACAGTGGAGCATCGTGCCTGAAATCTCTGAACCAGTGGTAAGTCCTGGAAGGGCGAAGGTCTCCGTGTCCACCCGGTCAGCTTCCCCGAGTGTCCAGATGCAGCTGGGTGGATGCCTGGGGGAGCCCTGCCTGGCAAATGGAGTCAGGGAGCAGAAGGCCAGCCGCCCCCAGCACAGAGCCCTGGGTGGCCACACTCTGACCCCCTGCCAGCCGACACCCCCAGCGCCCCTTGCTGGCCCCGGCTTGGCTGCAAGGGAGGCAGGTTGCTGTGCCCCAGCCTGTCCTCACCCCTCCCAGTGGGGATGATATGCTACAGGGGGGGCACCTGGGGGCCTCCCGGACCAGAGGATGAGTAGCGCAGGGATCAGCAAGCTGCGATCTGCTGGGCCCCAGCATCTAGGAGGCCTTCGGGAGGTTCTTGTTGAATGAACTCAGACAAACAGGAGGAGGTCACGGCCCCCTTTTGCCTCAGTTTCCCTCCATGCAAAGCGAGGGGTGGAGGGCTACGTGGTCTTGGACGCACCTTTGCAGATGAGCCGTCGAAGCGCGACTCCCTGCTGGCTTGGGGGCTGCCACTGCCCGCCCACCCTCTCGGGCACCAGGGGGGCGTCCTCTGGGACAGCCGGCCCCTGCTGTGGGGGGGAGGGGGGGCAGAGCGACCTGCTCCTGGGGCTGCAAGGCCTCTGGGCTGCTAAATTGTGGTGGAAATTCTCTCTCCCCTTTGGTTGCAGGAGCCTCCAAAGGAAGACTTGACTGTGTCTGAGAAGTTCCAGCTCGTGCTGGATGTCGCCCAGAAAGCCCAGGTGCTGCTCTTGGGCTCCGGCCCGGGGACGTCTCTGTGCCAGCCTGCCCCCCAAAACCCAGGCCTGGCTTGTCTCTTGTCAGCTGACCGGCCATCAGCCTGCCCATCGATCCCTTGGCAGCACCCAGGACAGCCCGATTGGCGGGAGGGTCTAGGCTGTCGGCCGGCACCCTGGAGGGTGGGGAGACCCGCCGAGCCGGGGCGAGCCAGCTGCTGGGAGGGACACGGCCCGGGTCCAGCGTCTGTGCGGTTCCCTGGGCTTCGCGGGGACCCACCACCCCGCCCTCAGCCTGCGAGTGGCTGGGCGGGACGGCGGGGCTCTGTGCCCCCCCACCCCGGCTGTGGCCTCACGGGGGCGGCACCTCTGGCCCCCTGACGTCGTCGCCATGTGGGCCGTGGCCCCGGGGCCTGCTGTGACCGCAGTTTCTCCACACAGAACCTCTTCGGCAAGATGGCCGACATCCTGGAGAAGATCAAGAAGTAAGTCCTCGGCCCCCCAGCCCGCGGTGTCAGGGGTGCGGCCCCGTCCCCAGCTGAGCCCCCCTCTCCCTTCCAGCCTGTTCATGTGGGTCCAGCCTGAGATCACGCAGAAGCTGTACGTCGCGCTGTGGGCCGCCTTCCTCGCCTCCTGCTTCTTCCCCTACCGCCTGGTGGGACTGGCCGTGGGTAAGGAGGCGCCTTGCCCCGGGTCAGGGCTGCCACACAGGTGAGGGGGTGAGGCGGGGGTCCCGGCCTGCTTCCCAGCAGAGCGTCCGCAGATGCACAGGCATCCGGAGGCCAGCTTAGCACACGCTTACGCTTCCAAGAGACTCCCCGCTTTCCCACTGAGCAGAGGGGCTGGTAGGCGTTGGGTATGGGCGGCGGTCAGCCAGCTCGGGTCGTGAGGGGTCAGGTCGCGGGAGGAGTGATGTCGGGGTGGAGATGTCATGGGGGGCGGTGGCCTCGATTCTGTGGGGTGAGGTCCAAGCAGAGGGTGAGGTTTGCGGAGTCTGCTTTGGGCAGGTCAGGAACAGCCCTTGGTCGGGGTGGAGTGGGCAGGGCAGTGAGGGGCATGAGGCAGGCCGGTGGGTGGGGTTGTGGGGCCCTGGTGGGGCCCTGGCTTGTGGTTGGAGCCCGACCTCCCACAGTCGTGGATGGACCAGACAGTCGGAGGGCTCAGGGTTTGCCCCGAAGGGCTGGTAGGTGATGTTGCCATCCGGGGCCACCAGGGAGTGGGAGGGGCAGACTGGAGACGGGGTGTTCAGAGCTAATTCTGGGGTGGGGAGCATGCAGAATTCAGGGAGCCACTGGCCACAGGTCTGAATGTGCGGGACGTGGCCTTTGCCTGTATTTCAAACCATGGGGTGGCAGGATGACTTGAACTCCCCCATGGGTTCGTGGAAGCGCTGTACCGAACCCCTGTCTGGGGCTTCTGCAGGATAGGGAGAAGGTGTGAGCAGGTGTGGAGGCTGCCCTGAGGCCAAGGCCATGGTCCTGTGGCTGCCCCAACCCACTCAGCCGTCTAACCCAGGAAGCTGCACCTTCCTCCCCAGGCCAGACACCGAGCAATGACCCATTGTGGGGCCTCAGTGTCCCCAGCCTGGAGCGGGCACAGGGGACTGCACGGGTTGGGGCGAGGGTGGAGGGCTAATCTGAGCTGGGACCTTGTGCTCGGGGGTCGCACAGTGTGGGGGCCGTCCCCACTTGCCCACCAGCCCCAGCATGCAGCTGGGGCCTCAGTGTCTTGTTGGCCCTCCCCCTGCATGCTTTGCCAGGACAAGCAGGCTGGCAGACAGTGTGGCCTTGAGGGAAAGGACTGACACCAACCAAAGTGAAATGCCCTCATCCTGTTTCTCCCGGGGGCCCGGGCCGGCACACGAGCTCTCTGACCCGGGGTTGGAGGGGGGCCCCTGGCTGTGACGGCTGCCGGCCCATCAGGTCAGAGGGCAGCAGGCTGGGGCTGGGTCTCTCACACTTTCCTTCATGTCACCCTTGGGGGGTGGTAAGTGGCGGGCTTGTTTGCGAGGTGGTGTGATCAACGGGAGCCACCTGAGGGTCCTGGGTGGTGAGACATGTAAGTGGACCCCCCCGTTGGCTGGGTCGCCTCGCCCTCTTACTTCCCCTGCCCTGCACTGGCCACATCTGGGTTTGGAGAGGCTGGCCGTGTGCCCTGGCCAGGACAGGACTGTTGCTCTTGTTCCCAGGACTCTACGCTGGGATCAAGTTTTTCCTCATCGACTTTATCTTCAAACGCTGCCCGAGACTGCGAGCCAAATACGACACCCCCTACATCATCTGGAGGAGCCTGCCCACGGACCCGCAGCTCAAAGAGCGCTCTAGCGCCACCGTGTCACGCCGGGTAGGCTGGCCTCAGGCTGGGGCAGCGGCCCCCAGGCCCGCACGTGCCCCTCCCAGTGCGCGGGGAAGCTGGTGTCTTTCCGATTTTGTGGGGCCCTTGAAACAGACACAGTGCGGCGAGGATTTCCCCGCTCCTGGCACTGCTGTTTTGGAGGACCCAGCAGCCCCGGGCACAAGGTGGCCACTGGGGAAGGCCGTGCAGTGCTTACAAGCGGGGCTGGAGGCCCCCTCCCGCCTCAAGGCCCCTCAGACCCTCCCACGGACTTGCCCGGGTGCTGGCGCTCAGGCCAAGGGCAGGCAGGGCGCGGGGTGCTGGCCATGACCGCCCAGAGCTTGGGGGCCTTGAGGAGGGAGCCCTGGGAGCTACCGTCCGGCCCTCTGTTCCCTGGCTCTGAGGCTCGGGCCTACCTCGTGCCCACAGGCTGGTACTAGGCCTGTATTTTATTCATGGTGGAAGGCCTTTGTGGGTGGGTACCGGGCCTTGGGTCCCAAACCCGGACACAGAGGACAAGCTGGCCTAGGTGTTCTCCTCAGGGTCTCAGATGAGTGCGGGAGGTTCTGGGTCCCGTAGGACTCTTGGGGTCTAGGAAGGCTTCCTGAAGGAGGTGACGTTAGATTGCTGTGTTGAGTGAGTGTCGTCTGGGGAGAGGGTGTCCAGTGACCGGTGATGGGAGGGAAGCTCTGGGTCAGGTGTGGGTCAGGCTCCCCAGGTTCCGGGACAACAAAGCTTATTGGAAGCCCACACTCATCATCAGGGTCTTCATGAGCCAGCAGGCGGGCTCCGGTCACGCAGGTGGAGGTGGGGCCGAGGGAGGAGGCGCAGAGGTGGGCAGCCTGGCTCCCTGAGGGCGTGGGAGGGGTGGCCGGGACAGGGCCTTCCGGGGCCTTAAGGCCACTTAGCGCTGGCCAGTCTCCGGAGAGACAGTGAAGGGGAGCGAGGCCGTGGGCTTCCCGGGGGGCGGGGGCGGGGGGCGAGGGAGACCCAGCCAAGGGGTGTGTGTAGCTCACGCCACGTGGACCCACTTTTTGCTTGTCTTGGTCACGCGTGTGTCTGTTGTCTCCTCTCTGGTCAGGTGTCAGGCCATGACAAGGTAGGAGGTCTGTGTGGAAGCCCCTCCTCCACGGGGACCTGATGCTGTGCGTTGCTGTGTTGTGACCCTGACCTTCCAATGTCGCTTTCCGCGGCCCATCCCCCGGCCAGTTCCGATTTCGGAAATGCCAGGAATGGCCTCTGTGCCGAGCGCCTGGCGGCCCGGGGTCTGGACTGCGTGTGCCGGGGTGCAGGCTCCGGCACGGCCTTTTGGAGTGGGGACGCTGCTGGGGGAAGAGGGGCCCTCCCCTCTGCTGTGGGGCTTCCCTGCCCCAAGGAAGCAGGGCTCGCGGGGTGAGGAGCGGCCCCCGGCAGGGACCCACATCTGGGCATCCGTGCCTGTCGCTCGTCTGTGTGTACAGTTGGGCGAGGGGGTGGGGGGCCGCGTGCGTCCCTGTGCCCCCCACCCCCAGCTGGCGTGGCTGACGGCGACACGCATGCTCTTGGCAGCTACAGGCGGCCTCCTCCCGGAGCTACGTCTCCAGTGCGCCCACCAGCCTCAACAAGGATGAAGACACTGGCCGCTTCCACGGTACCAAGAAAGGCAGTTTCCACGAGATCTTTAACTTGACGGAAAACGAGCGACCGCTGCCGGGTACGTGTGCGCAGGGTCTGCGGCCCGCCCTGGCCGGGTGGGGAGTTCGCCCCCGTGCTGGGCCCGGCGGCAGGGGCCGGCCCTGGGGGCCCGGGAGGGCTCTTGGCAGGCGGCGGGAGGAGCCGGGTGCTCCTGGGCCGCTCGGGGGGCCCATCCTTCTGCAGTGGATGGTTGAGCTGCAGGAATTCAGAGGGTCCCGCAGAGCGCGGCTCAGAGCTGCTCCCCAGCTGGGGCCTCGCACGAGCAGGTGCGGCCCCCGCGCACCCCAGCCGTGACCTGGTGGACGGCAGCTGGGTGCCCAGGGAGCTGGGCTCTTCGAACCGCCTGGCGGGCCGCAGAAGGAAGCCGCAGAGAGCTAAGCTTTGACCTTGTCCCGCCCCCATCCTGCTGACCGAGGGCGTGCAAATGCGCCCCCGTCATGGCCGCGGTTCGATCCATTTGCTCGACCTGAGCCGTGTGCTTCTCCTTCGAGGGGACGAACGTCCCCGCCGACTCACGCGCCGGAGCAAACCCCAGCTCTCCAGGAAGGCGGAGGGCGCCGGTCTTCCTCCCGCGGGCTTATCGGGGGGTGGGGAGCGTAGCGTGTTGGTGCATCCCGAGGAGCCCGGGCTGACGGGTCGCCTCTGTCCCCGCTAGTGTGTGAGAACGGCTGGCGCTGCTGCTTGATAAACCGCGACCGCAAGATGCCCACCGACTACATCCGCAACGGCGTCCTGTACGTGACGGAGAAGTGAGTGCCTCCGTGCCGCTCCTGCCGAAGGGACGGGCCTCAGGGACGGTCCCGGCTCTCGCTGGACGCCCCAGGATGCGTGATGCTGCGAACACGAGTCAGCTGCGCTGTAGACCGTGGAGTCCGCTCTAGAAGCGATAAAACTCTCTCTCAGAGTGAAATCCTTTGTAAAAAGCCAGTGCGTGGTGCCAGGTGGGAGGGGCTCTCTGCTCGGGGTCGCCGCCCGCCCCACGGGGGACCGTGGTGGCCGCAGCCCGGGCGGGCGTCCCTGTGCCGTGTCTGGATCATGCCTCTGTCCTTTCTCCCCTCGTAGTTACTTGTGCTTCGAAAGCTCCAAATCCGGTTCTTCCAAGAGAAACAAGGTTATCAAGCTGGTGGACATCACAGACATCCAGAAGGTCAGTATGGGCCCCCGCCGTTCTCCGTTACCCCTTTAGGATTCCGGAGGAGAGAGGCCACAGGGCCACGAAGCTGATGGGCTTCACTTGGAAGTCAGATATGTTCACAGTGAGGGAGTGATGCTATTCGGAGACATTGGGGTACCCACGTCAGGGCTCCCCTTCTAGAAGGTTTCCATGTAGACACTGGCTCCCATTCGTGTCCATGTACCACGGGCCACCCCACATCCTCACGGGTCAGCGCCAGGTGCCTTCCCACAGGGGGGAAGGGGGGAGGGGGGAGCACAGCAAGGTGGGCCCGGCCAGGCGCCTGGGCCCCCTTATCACTGTGTATCCACCCCTCGGCCCTGAGATGCTCCCCCCACCGCGGGCGTGTCCTCAGCCAGTGTTCCTCGAGTGTGGTCACGTGGAGTGGGCAGGGCATATGCAGTACCCAGACGAAGGCCTGGCACACACACTTGGGCAAGGGTACTGGGGTACAGGCTAGCCCGGGCCGGGGGTGGGCCCCAGCTCCCCCCACAGAGAGATGTGCAGCTGTTAGGACAGGAGGCGCCCCCCCACACGCACTGCCCCTCAGGGAGACCCCGTCCCACTCGGGCCTGCTGGGAGAGGGTGGGATGGGGAAGGCGGCAGGTCTGGTCTCTTGGTCAGGAAGTCAGTCCGTCCTGTCGTGCTCAGGAAGGCTGGGCTCCGTGGGCCCCTGGGAGAATGCCCTGGGGCCTGGGGACAGGCCTGGCCCTGATCCTGGGAGGGCCCAGGCTGACCGCGCGCTGTCGTCCCTCAGTACAAGGTCCTCTCTGTCCTCCCGGGCTCAGGCATGGGGATCGCGGTGTCAACGCCATCAACCCAGAAAGTAAGTGCTGGGCAGGAAGCTGGGGAGATGGCAGGGTGGCCCGGGGGTGTGGCTGTAAATCCCTGGGGCACGCGGGGCCACCGACCGGCTGGGGACCCAAGGGGCCCCCTCTCTTCCTCTTTCCTTCGCTGTGGCCACCGGAGCCTCCTGCCCCTGCACGTCCGGGTCAGGTTCCAGGTTCGGGGCTGAGGCCCGCGGGGAGGTGGGTGGGGCCGGGGGGCCTGGCCTCCGTGGGGGGAGGGGTCTGCCCTTGGGCACCAGACCCTGTGGGGCTCCGCTCGGACCTGGCCTGGGGCCAGGCAAGGCCCGCGTGTCGGGGCGTCTAGTCCTCATGCCAGCCTGGCTGCGCGGGGTCACCCACGGCATCTCCACCCGCCAGCCACTGGTGTTCGGGGCCATGGTGCATAGAGACGAGGCGTTCGAGACCATTTTCAGCCAGTACATGAAAATCACGGCGGCCGCGGCATCTGGCAGCGACAGCTAGTGTTGATTCTCCCGGGACGATGCTGGAAGGGTTTTGTTTTGGTTTTGGTTTTTTTGTTGTTTTTTTTAAACAATTTGATAGTGGAAAAACAATTGGACATCCTCCTGATCTTTTGCAATAATTCCCCTCGATCTGTGGTTTTTATTGTGTTCACCCCGCGATTCACGGACCCCTTCACGCAGGGGTTGGGGCCCTCAGGCGGTGCCCGCCCATCTCACGGGTGAGGCGTGTCTCACGGACACATGGACACGGAGGGCAGGGGATCCTCGGAGGCCAGCGGAAAGGAGGACACACAGGACCTGCCCGCCCCAGAGGCCGAAGCTCCTCCACCCCGAAGCTGTAGCCGAGGAGCACCGGTGGTCCTTCTTCCCGGGTGTGAAGGATGTCGGTGATGAGCGACTCAGAGGCGCCTTCGCCCACCACCCTGAACCGGCCAGTGGGTCTCGCTCCTTCCGCTAGCGAGGCCTGCTGCGAGTCGTCAGAGGGGGGCCCGGGGCAGGGGTGCGGCTTGATCTGGCTTAGGCTCCGTGCTGACCGGCCGCGGGGCCCCACCTGCCACGAAGGCCAGTGGCCGTCTCGGCCTCCCGAGCCGCCAGGAGGCCCAGGGTCGGTGGCCCCCGTGGCCGTGGAGTGGCGCGCAGGCAGAAGCACATCTTTTTCACTCTGCTCTTTGGAAAGCCCCGTAGACCGTCTACCAAGGCTTTGGGGGGCACTCTGAGCTTGGGTTGCTCTCAGATGGAAATCAACCGCAGCATAGCTGGCGCCGGCCTCACGGCGGAAGCCACCTGTGTTGGTGAGGGAGGGGGCCCTGCGGCCTGGGGTGGGAGCGGCCCGGACACACGGTGGGCCAGGCTTGCGGCCGGTCTGCCCGTGGTTGCTGCGCGGGGGGGTGCTCGGGAGGTCACCGGCTGCGGGGAGTGACCGTGAGCGGAGCCCAGAGGCTTGGGGCCGGACGGTCCGCACCCCTGACGTCTGACAGGGTCCTGGCAGGCCCACCCTCGTGCCAGCACACCCCGGGGTGGGAGTGAGCCGCCCCCCTCCCTGCGCCCAGCACCAGTCTGGGCCCCGCCCAGGACGCCAGCGCGCTTGTGGCCGAGGCCGGAGGCTGCCGTCTGCAGGCTGGGTTCACTTGGGGACAGGCCTGTGACCTCTGTGAAGGACAGGCTGAGATTGTGGCGGTCAGCGCGACCGCCCTCCTGGTCAGCACACTTCCAACTCCATCAGTCCAGTTCCTCGGCTTGTCCTGAGTCCTTTGGGCATCACGGAGATTGTTGTTTTTTGAAGAAACAGAAGATTCTATTTTTTACAGAGAGCAAGCTGTTTTTCTTATTTTTGTATCATTTTTCAGATGTAATTTTTACCTTGGCTCCAATCCTAATTTGCTGGTTTGGGTGAGTCTGGTGGCATCGCTCACGTCCCCATTCACGGGGGGCCATGGGGGCTGCACGCCGGGCCCGGGCCGCGCTCCTGGGGAGCTGCGCCGACCAGCCTGATGAAGCACACACCCCACCCGGTCGGTGGGATCGGAGGGCGCCTGCGGCTCCCCCGCCCCGGTCCGGCTGGCGCTGGCGTTCGCGAGATCCCGCGGGCCGGCCTTCCGTCAAACTGAAGGCAGCACCCACTCTAAGTCGCGGCTTTGGCTCCCCCCGTGGGCGCAGGCGGGCCGGCTCCCGAGGCACCCCCGGGACCCTCCCTCGGTGCCTGAGGCGAGGCGGGGTGGGCCCTGAGCGGCCCCCGGGGACGGGCTTCAGGGTGACGCCTGTGGGTGCCACTCACACCCCTCCCCGGGCCCGCCAAGGGGTCGGTGTGGTGGGGCTCGCCCTCCTCAGCAGAGCGGGTGGTTTGGTTCGAGTCCCTTTTGAGGAGAAAGGGAGATGAAAACTGACCACGTGCGGGGCGCGGCCGCGGGGGCCCTGGGGGTCGTGCGCCAGGGGCCGGGCCCTTGGGGAGAGCACGGCCCACACGGGCTCCCGGCGGCCCGGCAGAGAGAGCCCGGAGTTTCTATCAAATTGTGTAAATCTGGGCAGATATTTAATTTCTATGACTAATCACTGAACTAGAATGAATGTCACATTTTTTATGTCCGAAGCTTGAGTCTATTTTGGATCTGTAAATAATCGTTACTGCTGTCACTTTTGTTCAACAAAAGGATTGTACTGTATGAAGAACCGATGAAAAACCCCCGTAACATTTTTTTAAGAAAACTTCGTTTGTTTAAAGAAGTCTTGTATAAATTATAATTTTTATTTAAATAAACCTGAAATGCTTTGTGCTCAGGGAGGGTGGGGGTGCTCGGCCTCCAGGGCGGGGCCCCTGTGCATCGCACGCAGCTGAGTGGGGCAGGCGGGCACCCCTCGGGTGGCCCACGACCCCCGCAGCTGCCAGGGCTGGAGGGTAGCGGGGCTTTGGGCTCCAAAGCTGTCCGGGTGAGGGGTGAGGTGGGTGCCGGGGAGGCGGGCTGTGGGGCGGGGCCATGAAGGGGGATGGGGGCATGGACATCGAGGGGAGGCAGGGGCCCTGGTTCCCGAAGACTGGAGGGCCAGGTTGGGTCATCCAGGGCCTGGCGCTGGGTGGCCAGGCAGTGGGACCATCACTCTGCCGGGATATGGAGGAGCCTGGAAAAGGGTTCTCGGGGTTGGGGTGCAGGTCCTGGCCCCACCTGGGCATGACTCCCCTGGGACCAGGTGCTACCTGCAGCCCTCCCCCTGGGGTCTGGGCAGAGGGGTCCCTGGTGGCACCTGTGGCTCAGCCGGTCCAGACACTGACAGTGCGGACAGGGATGCAGGAACTGCTGACATCTGAAACCACCAGTCCTGTGTGGAGCTGAGCTGGGCACAACTAAGTGCACCCAGCCTCCTGCACCCCGAGCCCACGGGAGCCCCACCCAGGTCCCACGAAGTGGGCCAGCCCTGCGCTCAGAGGTGTGGCCTTTGTATCCTGCATCCACCCACCTGCTCATCCATCCATCCGTTGGTCTTTTCATCTATCCATCCATCCGTCCATCCACCCATCCATTGCAGGCACTGTCCTAGGGGCTGGGACGTTGCTGTGACCGGCCAGTGGTCCCTGGGGGACCGGGCACCCGGTGAACACTCTCGGGACTGCTGCACCCCCCACCCCGACTCTCCTGATGACAAGCCCCTCTGCAGCACAGCCCCAGAGGACAGGCGTGCGAGCTCCTGGCCCTGCGGGGACGCCTGCTCTGGGGATGGATACGGGTGAGGAGGGGTCGGAGCTCAGGGCGTGGGCAGCATGGGCCCCTCCCTGCCCACCCTTGCTGATGGGGCTCCCGGTTTGCCTGTATTATTATTTAATATGTCAGTAAAGTAGCACAAATAAGTCTAATTGCTATTGTTAAGAACTACTTGGGGACTGTATTTCGGTAGAATCGGTATTGTTGGCAGTCTGTATGTTTTAGTTTGTGTGTTTACAGCAGTCCGACAGCTGAAGCTCTTGGCTTCCCCCTGGGGCGTCCGTGAAACCAAAGGAGGTGCCTTGGTGGCCTATGGTACTTGGGGAGACCGAGCCCCTGGCCGGCTGCTGAAATCTGCCCCCGCCACACACTGGAGCTGGGAAGCCCCCTCTCCTGCAGGGTCCCGGCACCTCCTCCATCACGGGCTGGCATCGTGCCGGGGGTGCGGGGCTCCCAGCACACGGGTGGCAGAGGTGGGGGGCGGGCACCCTGGGCCCCGCTCCTTTAGAGACACTGTCGTCCCTTCTGTACTGGGAGTCCGCGCTCGCTGGCACAGACGGGGCACGAAATGGGTAAGGTCCTAAAGGGAGCTACTCAGCTATTCCTACTTGGAGATGATGGTACAGTAGAAAACCCCCAGATCTGGAGGTAAGGTGTTTCTTTAAAGATTTTATTTATTTGACGGAGAGAGCACAAATGGGGACCGGGGAGGGGGCGGGGGGGAGAGCAGCAGACCCCGGCAGAACCCTGACACGGGGTTCGATCCCAGGACACCGGGACCATGACCTGAGCCGAAGGCAGACCCTTCACCAACTGAGCCACCCAGGCGTCCCATGTGGGTAAGTTTTCATAGTAAGAGGCATGTTTTCTGGATACCAGATGATACACTAAAAAAATCTTAAAAATCACATTCCTATGTAAAAAAAAATTTTAGAATAGTCCCAAAATATAGTTTTTAGGAATATAGCTGAACAATTCAGAGATTGTGGGAAAATTATAAAACCACTTGGGTGGCTCAGTCGTTAAGTGTCTACCTTCAGCTCGGGTCGTGAACCCAGGGTCCTGGGATCGAGCCCCACGTCGGGCTCCCTGCTCGGCGGGAAGCCTGCTTCTCCCTCTCCCGCTCCCCCTGCTTGTGTTCCCTCTCTCGCTGTGTCTCTCTCTGTCAAATAAATAAAATACTTAAATTAAAAAAAACTATTCGAAAGACCTGAGTGAGGACTTATAAGTGGGAATGTATGCAGTGTTCCTAGACTGGAAAGTTCAGCTTCATGATGGAAATATCTTCTCAGACATGCAGAATTAAGGAGCAAGTTCCAGAAAATGACACACAGTGTGACTCCTTTGAAGAGCAAAACCTGCGGAATAAGACGTTGCAGGGACTGTAAGTGTGTAGGGAAAGCAAGCACCTTTCCTGTGCCTGCTTGGGCTCGGGGGCTGTGGCCCGCCGAGGGAGCAGGCAGGTGAAGAGGAGAAAAGGCAAACAATTATTTGGTGCTAATAGCTTATTTTTTGAACATGGAGACATTTATAGAAAAAGATCGGAAGACCCAAAGAAGCAGTTAGACCTTGGGGTTTATGCACCATTTTAACAAAAGGGCAAATTCATCAAGACGTGACAAGATGAAGGAAAAGGTGTTTGGGCTCTAAGGTAACAGGACTTTATTGGGTAATTTCATGTGGGGAAGTGAGGGAAGGTTAAGGGTTGTGCAGACCCATCACGGCGCCGACCGTCCCAGTGGTAGAGGCGGTTCAGCTCCTGACGTGAGAGGAAGACATGCCTTCTCAAGGGGAAGTTCACGTCCTTTTCAGCAGACGGGGTGGGGGGGCAGAGGGCGCCCCTGCATTTGCTGCTCCTTGACGGTCTGCAGCTCAAAACAATCCTTATGCCAAAGTGGCCTATTTCAGGGTAAGCTGTTCTGACCCCCTCACGTGGATAAACAAGGGAATGGTACACTGGAAACGGGGGTCCCCCCACAAGGGGAACACGGGGACTTTAGGGTGAAGTTCTGTCTCTTGGTCTGGGTGGTAGCTACACATCGTTCGTTTTATTCTTGTTCTTTCAGTTGTTACAAAGGTGGGAGCACCTGGGTGGCTCGGTCGGTTGGGCGTCGGACTCTTGATTTCGGCTCAGGTCATGATATCAGGGTTGTGGGATCGAGCCTGTGGTCGGCTGGGCTCCGTGCTCAGCGGGGAGTCTGCCTGGGATTCTTCCTCTCCCCCTGCTCACATGCACCTGCTTGCTCTCCAAAAAATTAAAAAAAAAAAATGTGCATATGGAGCGCCTGGGTGGCTCAGTCCGTTGAGCGGCTGCCTTCGGCTCAGATCATGATCCTGGGGTCCCGGGATCGAGTCCCGCATCGGGCTCCCTGCTCGGTGGGGAGCCTGCTTCTCCCTCTCTCTCTCCCTCTGCCGCTCCCCCTGCTTATGTTCCCTCTCTCTCTCTTTGTGTCAAATAAATAAAATCTTTAAAAAAAAAATGGGTATATGTGTTCTCACAAAACATGCTCTACTTTGAACAAGAATTTATAAAAGAGAAAAAGAAACTCTGCCCAAAGTAACTTTATTTTGTCTTCCCAAACATATCAGAGCAAATACGCCATTTTCCAATCTTGAAACCAGCAAGATTACAAGGAAATGAAGCCACCCTTTCAGTCCATACTTGCCGGTTACACAGGATTGTACCAGAACGGTCACGCCCGCCCACCGGGCAGCAAGGTGCTGGGCACCAGGTGCTCACTTGGGGAGGAGAATAAGCAGGAATAGGGTCGGAGCGTAATGGCTGCCATGGTGTTTTTGCACCAATAAGTCACGAAGTTAAAACATAGACTAACCTTCTAGATGATCCTAAGTTTTCACTAACCCACCATCAGTTCCATTTTTTTTTTTTCCCAAGTCCCTGGAGTCCAGGTGTGGGGCGTTCCTGGACATCCGCGCCTCTCGCCCACGTGGGAATGTCTGAACGGTCCTTGCGTCCTGTGTGCAGATCATCGAGAACTCTCGGGGTGTTCTGACAATCACACACGCCCAGAAGAGCCCCGGGGCGGGGCCGGCTCTCTCGGGGAACAGAAGATGCTTACCGTGGCCTGGACTGTTTTTCTAAAATTGGCAGTGGGTTTTAGGACAGACCAGTCCTGTTTCGGGGAAACTTGCGAAGGAGCACATTCCACGGCGCGGTTCTGGCTGGCTGGGCCCTGACGCGCGGCCCTGCTCCCACACGGAGCTGCCCGTCCTCTGGTTTCTTCCAACCAGCAGCGGGCACTGAGAATCACAAACGGCCAGTGCAGCGGTCCACTCTGGACCCAGACTCGGCGCCCACCCACGACCTCGTAGACCGTGCCATTTTTGCAATTACTTGACAATACGGTCTGTTGAAAAAACCACTGTTAAAGCTGCCCTTTTGTCTGACCCGGACGGGACTGAGTGATAAAGCAGGAGATTTCGTGTATACTTCAAAATACAAACGCTGCAAGTGAATTCTAAAAACGTACGATGCCTGTCGATGCCAACAGGACCAGCTGCACCTCCGTAAGCCAAGCGCACGACGGCGCGTCAGTAACGACCTCCTCTGACAGTCGGGCTGCCACTCTCCGCGGACCAGAGTTCGGGCTCTGCAGCTTGTATTTCAGATGGAGCTATTTTCGATGCATCTTCCACATACCTAAGTGTGCGTACAAAGAAAACGAGGCCAGAGCGCGGACGAAGGCCGCCCCAGGGGCCGGGGGGGGTCACAGCTACAGGGAGGCCCCGGCCGCTGCGGCTCCGGCTCGTCAGCAGACGTCCATGGCGCTAACCACGGGGACCGCAGTCTTCCGGTTGAAAAGGACATCATTTTCAATAAATATATAGACTCACGTGTGCAGAAAAGCACAAGTCTGGACCACGTATGTGGACTTGGGGCCTGCACCCAAGGAGCCGCGGGCACTCGGGACCCCACCCCCGGCGGGGCTCGGGCACTCGGGTTTGAAGTGAACACAGAATTCACGAAGTGCATTTGTATGTCCTGCGCACCTGCTTCCTTCCGCTTCCTTCCGCTTCCCCACGAGGCCCACCTGTTACTCACTGGGTCGCTATGAAGCTTCGGTACTCCACATTTAAAATAGATGCCAGGTCCCGAGCTCATGATTGTTCTTGCTACCAGTGCTGGATTGTCTCAGAAGCACTAGCACGATGAAAGCAAGGGCTGGGATTTTAAAGAAACAGTGTCCCTCCTGTCCGTGTCCTTCTCCCTAAAATGGTCCTGCTCCCAGGTCACCGAAGCCGCCCAGGATGCACCGGATCCAGTAAGCGTGTCCCGAGCACAAGTTAAGGTGAAGATAACATGAAGGCAATCCAGTATTTTCCAAAACCTGATCACAAACCTTCGAGTAAGTCCTGCAAAGTGGATCAGTGAGCTGCTAGGCACCTCCCGTCCAGATGCTCTGCTCACACCCACTGTCCCTAAAATGACTGCAGTAGAGCCACGGATGGGCCCTTGAAAACTGCGCCATTGGCATAAAATCTAAGAAGGCGGCGCCCCCAAACCGACAAGTGCCGTTTGCTGAGAATAAGTTATGTGAAACGCAACCCACAGGTTCACAGAGAGCTGAAAATGCCAGGTATGTTCACGAAATTGTTGACAAAGATATTTTGTCTAAAATCAAGATCTAACTATCAAAAATAAATTTCTAAATTTAAACATATGTATCAACATAATTGTTCTGCAGAAATTTTCTTAAATAATGTTCACGCTTCCCAAGCACAGCAAGGCAGGTGATGCGGGAGGATGGCTCAGCTGTCCCGTTCTTCCTTAGGACTCTCCTCGATGCCCCGTGCAAAGAGGCGAACGAGCTGGCAGTGGACCCTGCAGAGACAAAGGGCCACGTGTGACCCCCAGGGCCTCCTGACCCTTGGCCCCGCAGCTGGTCAAGGCTGGAGGGGGGGTGGGGGTCTCCTCGTGGCCGGCTCTGGGCCTGACCCCGCAGGGACAGGTCAGGGGCACAGAGTGACTTACCCACACTCTTGAGAAGCCTGTTTCGTAAAGGGAGCTGAGGGCCCTGCAAACGCGGTTCCATGTCCAGCACCCGCCCTTTAGCAGCGTGACAAGCCTCTAGATAATCGTGTTCCAAGCTTTCAGGGCAGCAGGGAGGGGGCTCGTGGGGGGCGACCCCCCTCATATGGGATGTGCAGGACGTCTGGTCACCCAGGACGAGTGGGCTCCACCCCAACCCTGGCCCCGGGGCCCGAAGCATGGCCAAGGTGCCCTGGAGACCCCGCCTCCCACAACAGGCATGATGAGAGCAGAGGGGCTCAGCGGTCCGCATGGCTCTCAGCCCACCGGCAGGGCCACCGTCCCCCTTAATTAATGCCGTTGCGGCCTCCTCCAAGATGTTCAGTAGGAAAAACCCCCTAACCAAGCCACTCGCTGGTTAAGGCACGGTAGTATTTTCAAGATACATAGGATATACTTCATAAAAGAATGCTGTTCCTAATTTTCAAAGTAACCTACTTTTTAAGTAAATCCTTAAGCCAGGATTAAAAATAATTCCATGTCTTTAACTTGTAAGATTACAGAAGCTGAATCCCCGCACATACAACTGTCCTGGCGGGTTTTCCTGCGGCCTCGTGGCCACCTCTCGTCCTCGGATGCCTGCGGGTCTGGAGAGGACCCGCTGCCCCGCGAGCCGACCCCCAGCTCCAGCCACAGGTGGGGCCCCCTGGGGCCGAGGGGCTGCTGGTGGACTCGGTGACGTGGGGCCCGGGAAGTGTCTGCCAAGGTGGACGGCTTGTCTAACGAATACGTCGTGTTGTGACCCACGTGGTGATGCCCCAGTACCCTTCCCGGGCGAGACGGCGGCGCGCGGGGGCTGACCCTGGAGAGCGCGCCCCCGGGCTGTGGGACGCGGAGCTCATGGAGCGCGGGGCCCGCGGGCGCGCACCTGACCTCGATGGAGGGGCTGCTCAGGGTCTCCCCGTCACAGTTCCAGGAGCTGTTGGACGCAGCGCCGCAGCATGGAGGCGTGTCACTGCACACGGGCCCGAACCGCATCTTCCCCCGCTCCTTGAGGTCGCTGTCCTCCTCCTCCACATGCTCTGGCAGAAACTGGAACTTCTTGACTCGATAAACTTCGACAAAAGCGAAGTCAAACTGCCGAGAGACACAGCAGGGGGATCGTGTTCTTAGAGGCGCTCTGCGGGGGAGGCCGGGCGTGGGCAGCGACCACGGCTGCGTCCACAGCCACGAGCACTTTCCTAAAGAATTCTGGCAGGGGCGCCTGGGCGGCGCAGTCGGTTGAGCGTCCGACTCTTGGCTTCGTCTCAGGTCGTGATCTCAGAGTTGTGGGATCGAGCCCCGCGTCGAGCTCTGCCCCTCCCCCCACTCTCTCTAAAAGATAAATTTTTTTTTAAAAAAAGAATTCTGGTGGTTCCCTAGCAGTAACTTGTAGAATTCTTTACCTTTTTCACAAGCACTATTTTAAAAGCCACATAAAAACACCATTAGGCTAGACCTTAAATACAATTTAAGTAAAAAAAAAACAACAAAAAACCACCCACAAATCTTGGTAAAATCAGAGATGGACCCACAGCTCCGGGCCTCTCGATGCCGTGCGACGTGGGATCTTCCGCTGTGTGGACAAGGATGCCCGCGACTATGGAAAGGTTTGCTGGAGGAGACTCTGTGCTTCTAGCGAGCCTTCACCAGGAGTCCCTGAGACTAGGTGCTTCCAGTGGGTGAGGCCCGGCCCGGAAAGCCGCCCCCGCTCGCGGGGAGGCACCAGCCGGCTCCCAGCGCACCGCAAGCAGGGACGGGGCCACGGACCCCACTGGCCACCGCGGGGCGCGGCACGAGCTCGCCACTCACCTGGTCATACTGGTTGGTGTGCCTGACGAGAAACCTCAGAAAGTTGAAGCGGGAGCATTTCCGGATAAGGATGAGGTCAGAAGACCCGTCCCCCAAGTGGGCGGCCGGGGAGAGGCCCTGGGGGCTCCGGGGACAAGCGCAGGACATGTTGGTGGCGTTGATGGCCAGGAACTTCCCGCAGACCACCTTCCACTCTTCCACCTCCTCTAAAGCAAAAAGGGGCGTTGCGGACGGGACGTTAGATGCGCCGGGCGTCCCGAGACCATCCCCACAAATTCCCCACGCAACTGACTCCCCCAGCAGCAGTGCAAAGAATCCTGTGCCGACCACCGGGCCCAGAGAGCCGCCTCCCAAAGGCAGAGCTGTTTCGCTGGTCCCCATGGGGACTTTTGGAAAATTTAGAACAGGGGTCGCCCAGTCTGGCCTGCCCCTGATTTTGTGTGGCCTGTGAGCTAAGAGTAATTTTCACATTTTTAAACGGCTGGAAATAAAGACAAATGATATGTTGTGACGTGAACATTCTCTGAGGCTCTCGGTGCCCATCAGGAACGGTTTGGGGCGCCCCTTCCCTCATGAATGCCGGGCCAAGCCCGAAGGCTCGCGTGTGAGTGGGTGGCAGGGGCGCTCGCTGGGCCCCGGGCAGAGCATCGTGGGGGACGGGGGCCTGGCTGGCGCCCCAACAGCGGGTCCCCTGCCATCTGCGCCTCCCCAAAGCTGGCAAACAGCCACCATCTGCTGCCGCCAGGAGCTCAGGAGAAAGGGATGCGCCGGGCGGCACCAGCGGAGGGAGAGACCGGCCACGGGAAGACGCGATGTCCTCCAAGATTCAAAAACGCGCAATTCCGCACACGGTCGTGACCGTGTTTCTGAGACGTTACCCGTGTTCTCTAAACCGTACAGCGACTTCTTCTGTTCCTCCTCCAGCTGCTGTTTGCTTTGCCTGCACACAAAGCATCTGAAAGACAAGGACAGCACGACCCTCCCTGCGGTGCGCAGACGGGACCGCGGGCCGCGGACGCTCGGCACGGACACAGGGCTGCGCTAATTCCCATGTGACAGCAAGCTCGGATTCAGAGGCTTAGCTAACAGTATTTCCTTTGCACACCAATTTGAGTTCTCCAAATTAGATGTTGTAACAACTACACGTGTCCGTGAGTCCTGCTCTAACACGTGTAAGCATCACAAGAACAGAGAGAGCCCTACGAGGCCGGGAAGCCAGGTCTGCTCGGCCCCCCGTTAGAGAGATTAGCTCAGCAGCTCAGCTTAGCGACACGTCGGTAAAACAGCTCCTGCCTCTAACTGTTCTGATTTATGGCCTCAAATCCTTCACTTCCAGAAGGGACGCACGCAGGTGCACGTGACCCCGGAGGCCCTGCACCGAGCTAGGCCATTGCTGGGCACGCGAGAACCACATTCTCCCATCCACACCGAAGATGCCCTGCGTCCACGGTCAGAGCACAGCCCCGAACAGCCTGGCTTTGGTTCATGCCACGTGCAGCAGACACGCGGGAGAACGCGCTTACCCTGCCCGGCAGGGCTTCCGGTCCCTCGGAGACCCCACCGTGTGCCGTGCTGGCAGGAAAGACACCGTCCCTTCGTAGCAGTGATGGGAGAGAAAGGTCTTCAAACCTGAGAGCAGAGCGGAAAGCCATCAGCCCAACGGCACCTCCCAGCCACGGGACCCCAGGACACGCCGCCAGCGCGTTCCGAGACCCGGGTGACGGGGGCATGAGGGACCGGGCCACGCTGGGCGCCTGGTCACCAGGGCTGCCCCCACCTGGGACCCCTCCTGGCCTGCCCGCAGGTCGCTGGCGTCTGCTGATGTCTGTACAACTTGAAGGAGACGCTTCAAAGGGCAGAGCCCCCAGACCCACCCCCCCCGCTCCTTCCAGACTGTTGGCCGACGCCCCAGCGTCCCCCAGGCTCGGCCGCCCAAGGTCACCCAGGACCACTCCGCGTCTGGGAAGAACTCTGACGAAGTCCACGGCAGCACTGCCACCAGAGGACTGTGGCCAGCCCCCGTGGCAGACTGCGGTGAGCTGTCTGCTCTCCTGGCCTGCCTCGAACCGACCCCAAAGTGCGTGGCATGAACCCAACCCGCTGAGTGGAGGAAGCCCAGCAGGACATGTGAATGGGGCCACAGTGGGGCCGGGCTGTGTCCTGCAAGAACAGTAACACCACGTCCCCGAGTCGGATGCGGGGCCGGCACTGGCCACGGTCACACCTGGTGTGACAGGCATGGCACTGAACCCCTCGCCCCTGCCTCTGGCCTGCCCCGCCAACACCTAGCACGTGGCTGGGCACCTGGGAGATGCTCAGGAACCACCTGTCCTATGGAGAAACCACTTCCCCGTGGCCCCTGGCGTCCACCATCCTCCCGCTGCTCGTCCCCCCATCTCCCCCCAGGACACCCCTGCTGGGCCCCTGCAGGGCAGCCTCTCTCCCGGACAGCAGTGACCCATCTCTGCCTGTCCTTGGACGGACCGGGTGCATGTCCCGCGGGCCCTAAAACGTCAGCCTCCTCTTGCCTCCAGAACAACCTCCGAGCATCGCGGCGTGTCGGGTTTCAGGTGGGGGTGGAGATGTGGGCAGGACGCGCCCGTGTCCCAGGGGAGGGGTGACCGCGGGCCGGGACGAGGCCCCACGGGCTCAGGGAGCACGCGGCCAGCGCAGCAGCCGGTAGTCAGGAAGATGGCGCCAGTCTTTTCTAATTCCCTCTTCGTCGTTCCTTTTCCTAACTATGGTTTATTAGATGTATTTCTTCAGAGTTCCTTACATTTTAACTTTCAAGCCACACTGTACTTAGGTAGGTCTTTGCGGTGCCTCAAGCTCAGCAGATTACTGTCCCCTTTTCTCCCAAGAAGAGAGTTCAGATTTTAATACCTGGGATTCTCCAATTGAACTCAATACAGATTTACCCAAAAGCAAACTGGAAAGGGCAGTGACCAAATGACATTGATCAAACTCCGCCAAGGAGCACTTGTGGGCGGCAGGCGTGCCCACCAGCCTCTGCACCTTCAGACCCCTTTCCGAAGGCGACACCGTTCGACATGAGCAGACTGTCCCTGTTCTGTGTGGTCTGCAATGGACTTCCAGTTCCCACCAGTTCCCCCCAGTTCCAGCTCTGCGGCCAGTAAGGGGAACGGGTCTGTGGCCAAGGGTGGGGGTTCTCGGGTTCTCGGGGTGCTGGCCCTGCCCTGCGGGCGTCCTGAGCCCGGCAGACGAGCACCCGCGGCTTCTGTCGGTGGAGACGGGCACGGTGCAGGGGAGGTCAGTCGGCGGGTGTTACTGTGAGTTACCTGAGAAGTCGTATCTGATGAGACCCATCCACCGCTTCTTCTCGCTGTCCTTGATGATGTCCCCGTAGAAGCCGTACCCCAGCAGGGACACGGAGTACCGCAGCAGCGTGCTGTTGTGATGCACGGAGGACACGTCCATGGGCAGCGAGTCCCCTGCGGAGAGAAGTGGTCCCCTGTCCACTCCCAGGCCGCACCTCCTCCCGCCGATGCAGATGATTAACACGGGAGGGAGGCGGGGGGCTGGGCGCCTACGCTTCATTCAAATGACAGAATTTCACGAACATTTCCAAAAGAGGTTTGGAAAGCTGTCCTGTCGGGACGGAACACCCACGGCCCCACGGAGTGGGTGCCGTGCCGTGAATGGAGGGAAAGGCACCCACGTTCTAAAACTGGCAATCATCACTGCACAACTCGTCAGCAGCACTTGAGTGGCTCCGGTCACAAGGACGAAGCACTGTCGTTGGGGACAAGGAGGGGGCCACGTGCTTGCGGAGCAGGGGCCGTGGCCATTCCTGGCTTTCTGAGCCGGCGACTAGCAACACGGGTGGCGTCCTGCCCTCGGGGCTGAGCGCGCACGTGCCCGGTTAACGCCACATGGAAGGGGCGTCGCAGGTGGCGTGGGTTCGGGCCTGGGCAAGCCTGTCCTGACGGGGACGGGGGCCACGTCCCGGACGCAGCACCAGAGAGCAGAGCACCGGGCGAGCGTGGGGCATGTCGGGGCCAGAGGGTCGGCCTGGCCCGCACATGGGGACACTGAGGCAGCTGATCAGGTCTCAGGGTGTGGCTGCGGAGCAGGGGCCCCAGATGGCTCTGAGCAGGGTCTGTGCTGATGAAGCATCCCCCCCGATGGCCACGGGAAGACAGGACGAGATGGGAGGTGGCAAGGAACCAGGGCCCAGGGAGCCCTGCTGGCGGGAGGCCCAGGGAGGTCCGCACGGCTTACACGGCCGGTGCCGCGGACAGGGACCTACCCACGATGATGTGCAGAGCGGACGTCTCCGCATCGTTCGTGCCCACCGTCGAAAAACACACACAGTCTGTTGACCCTAAAGAAGGAAAAAAAGGAAGGTCTTGGATATCATTATAATAATTTGAAATTGCAGCAGGTTTCCAACGGAGTGATCCGCTCTTCCTTTTGGCCCTGGAGTAAGGACACAAGGACTAAACATGAGCTATATAAAGTGAATACTGGACAAATGGAGATTAATTCATCAGAAATGCGGAGACTGCCTGCAGTAATCCCACTAGTTCCTCACTGAGCTTTCAGACACTGCTGCCCCGGCTTGGGGAGCGGAGCCCGAGACGTGTGGGTGGTGGTGGCGGCCGGGGCGTCGCTCCGCACTCTGCACGGCGTCTATGTCCCCCCTTCACACACCGGTGGCCACAGGACCCACGGGCATATGCAGAGTCATCACCAGCGGGAATGTGAGTGCAGAACAAGAACAACCCGTGGACGTCCCAGAAAAAGCCCCGTGGAAGCCCGCGCCCGGACACCGGCGGCCTGATTCACAGAATGCTCTGGGGCCCATCGCTGCTCAAAGACGCACGGCAGCCGCCACCTAACAGCCTGGAGGGGACCCACGGAGCTCAGCGAGCACACGTCTCCCACTGACATGCTCATCCGTAGACTGGGGGTGATCTCAGGGCACCCAGCTGGTGCCAGGATCCCTGGAGCGTGGTGATGATGCTACGGACCATCCCTATGTCTGTCCTGCTTCTAACTGGGGCATAATCCAGGTGGCTGTTCTCAGCCTGAGTGGGCAGAGAATCTCCTGGGCTCTTATTTATCACAGGTTCCTGAACCCCACTCCCCCGAGATTCTGATTCAACAGGTCTGGGATGGGGCTGAGCAATCTGAATTTTAACACGTCTGCTAACTAATTGAAAAAGCCTAGTGTGGATTTCCCAAGAGTAAAGTGTATGACAGGATCTAGAATTGCACCATATTGCCACAGACCCACACCCATCAGGGAATAACTGGAGTTAACGGGCACAGAAGCCTGCCCGTCCGCAGGGTCCAGATGCCCCACCCTCAGAACCCTGAACAATCGAGTCTCCCGTCATGAGTGACGTCCCCTGAAGCCGGAAAGCTCGTGGTTCCCCACAGACGTGCTGGATTGCAAGCACCCTGTGTTATGTCTCAGAGTAACAGAACCCGGTCCAGTTTGTCATCAGAGTGGAGGCTCTTAATTATTTCCTCTAAGTGCCCATATGGCTTCTGATTGCTGGTAAGTTATATGAACACACACATATGTTTTTAATATGAGTATTTTTCTTTTTTTGTTAATCTTAACCTGACCAACCTTAACCAACCTAACCTTAACCAAAAATGAGCCAAAAAGTAAAAATTTTTAAACTGATTTTTTTTTTA
Source organism: Mirounga leonina (assembly GCF_011800145.1). Classification (NCBI taxonomy): domain Eukaryota; kingdom Metazoa; phylum Chordata; class Mammalia; order Carnivora; family Phocidae; genus Mirounga; species Mirounga leonina. Next base: position 75,664 of record NW_023270739.1, on the reverse strand, counting down.
AAGATTTCATTTATTTATTTGAGTGAGAGAGAATGAGAGATAGCACGAGAGGGAAGAGGGTCAGAGGGAGAAGCAGACTCCCCGCTGAGCAGGGAGCCCGATGTGGGACTCGATCCCGGGACTCCAGGATCATGACCTGAGCCGAAGGCCGTCGCTTAACCAACTGAGCCACCCAGGCACCCAAAAAATAAACATTTTTAAATAAACATCTAAGACCATAGGAGTAAGTCTTAAAATATTAAAAATTCACAGCAACAGCATCTAAGAACCTGTGTGGTTTCAGAGTCTCCCACACCCTCATCTTTGTAACGAAGGGTACCCGGGCAACCAGCATGAACATTTCTAAGAGAACAAACTCTGAAAGAGCTGTTTAATAACTCTGAACTATGCCCTCAGGTAGTTCTTCCCATCCTCAGAACTTTCCAGAACGTCCGTGGAGCCCACTTGCTCCCCTTACGTGCCCCGGGCCTTGTTTACTTTCCCGGCACGCTGACCCGGACTCCCAGACTCGCCTGCATTCGCAGAGATGGGACCGCACCCCCAGCAGGAACTCTGCCAAGGATGCCCAATAAGCACGAAGCAGCGAGCGTCGGGTCCCTATCCCACCCCGCGGCCTAGACGCCCGAGGCCTCGCCAGGCCGGACACCACCATGAGGGAAGCGGAGTCTCGGGATGGGGCTCCCCAGGGCTCAGTGTGCGCGTGTGGGGCGCCCGGCAGAACCACAGCAAAGCGGGCCGTGGTGATGACCCGTCTCCGGGATGGCACCGCACTGTTCCCAAGCTGCTGGAGGCGTCTCATCCACGGAAGTGTGGAAGGGACAGGGCGAGGCGCCCGGCCTTCCTGGTCAGGCATCCAGGCCCTGGCCGGGCTGGGGTGTGGCCCCCGTGTACTAGCCTTCCAGGATTTCCCAGGGCCCTGCCCCTGGACCGGCAGGCGACCTGAGCTTCTGACAGGTTTCAGGGATGGTTTTGCTAAAAAGTCAGATTTTTTAAAGCAGGTCATCACTCAGCTTACTCCCTCCTCAGGAGCCTCCCTGGGGCCACCGCCCTCTGCCTGCAGCTCCCCCTGCACCCCACCTCTTGCTCCCTGCTCACACCTCCTGGCCAGAGCCAGGCTCGTCCTGCCCTGGGGCCCCTGCAGGGGCCACTGCTGCCCAAAGGCAGGGCTGTCTTCACCGCACTCCAGGTCCTGGACCAGTGTCACCCCGAGAGGCCTCCCAGAGCACCGTGTCTGCAACGGCCTGCCCCCCCACCGCTTGGCTCTCTGCGTTCTGTACCCACAGTCGGCCTCCCTGCACCCTGGGGGCCCCGCCTCGCTCACTCTGGGGCCCACAGCGGGGCTGGGAAGCCTGTGTTGCGAGTGTGCGTGATCACCAACTGAACGAGTGAGCTGCCCGAGCTCCAGGGAGCCTTCAGCCCGTGGCACCTTCCGTTTTGAAGGGGCCAGCCTGGTGCAGCCCGGGTACCCCCAAACACCGTCCCATCCTTTTAACTTTGAGTGCGCTTTCAACAGCTCATCCCTCGGATGTGACCTAACTCCCCGGGCATTTCCTCAGACATCTGTGTGGCCAAGGCTTTGACCAAGAGGAAGCCCCAGCTGGAAACGCAAAGTCTGGCTCAGACCAGGCGACAGGACGGGGTTCGGTGACCAAGTCCGCAGAGGCGCGCGGCTCTGGTGTGCCCACGGAAACAAGGACAGAGGCCCCCCTCCTTCTGTGCACTGGCTCCTTCCTCTAAATCCTCAAGTGGATGGGGCACCCGGGTGGCTCAGTCGTTAAGCGTCTGCCTTCGGCTCGGGTCGTGAACCCAGGGTCCTGGGATCGAGCCCGGCATTGGGCTCCCTGCTCTGCGGGAAGCCTCCTTCTCCCTCTCCCCCTGCCTGTGTTCCCTCTCTCGCTGTGTCTCTCTCTGTCAAATAAATAAATAAAATCTTAAAAAATAATAATAATAAATAAATAAATCCTCAAGTGGAAAGAGACTAGAATTTATAAAGCATCGGCACCAGAGCAGTGATTTGGTCTCCGACACGCTCTGTCTCGGACCACCCCAGCCACCCCGAGGCTGCCACATACCGGCTAGACCCCCGCAGCGCTGGCCATCTACTTCCGAGTGCTGGCCCCAGGGCCCCCAAGGAGCCCCGTCTCCAGTCTCCATCAGAACTCTTGCCCCCACCCCGATGCCTCGTCTTCGTGCCCCCAGGTTACCAAGGCCAACATCATGGGGCCACCCTGCTGCCTCCTTCATCCTTACGGCTCCATCCGAGGCCTGTTGGCTCTGCTGCAAAGCTACGCCCGAGTCACACCGACCACTCGGCCACCGGCCCAAGCACCGGCGTCCTCCCCGGGCGCGGGCAGCGCTGCCCAGAACGGAGCGCGGGGGTGCTCTTCCAGCCCGTTCAGGTAACGCTGCCCACCAGCCTCTATGACATCCTCCCTCTCGAGCTGGGCCCTTGTGCGGGCCCCTCGGGGACTCCACTCCTGGCAGCCCCTGCCAGCCGGGCCCCTTTCCCGGGCACACAGCGCTGCCCCAGCTGACCCCCGGCACACCCACGTCCGTGCACGGCCGGCCGCTCACCGGTCGCCTCTCAGGAAGGGCCCTGGGCTCCCACCGAGAGAAGCCCCTCCTGGCCACTGTCCCTGAACCCATTTTCTCCAAGCATGCCGCCATGGAAAACCCTTCTGCGCCCACGTCTCCTGTGCGGTGGGGGCCTCCTGTGTGGGCAGAGGCCACGCCCATCTTGTCCTCTGCCGAAGCCCAGGGCCCGGAAGGCCCACAGCGCGCACCCCGCCCGTCCCCACGACCCTGCCGCGTGTGGGAGCCGCAGGGGCTCCCACGCTGCGCTTCTGAACATTAACAGCTCAGGGCTGTAAGCGTCAACGCTACTGTGGGCCAGCGGCCAGAGAAGACATCATGGAATAAAAAGTAAATAAAATAAATAGGAAATAAATAGGAAAAAAAAAATAAATAGGAAAATAAAATTCATGTCGTCCAGAACAGAACACGTGCAAACTCAAAAGACAAGAGCCTAACTTGGGAAAAAAGTTGTGAGCTGTAACCAACCAAGAATAAACACGTCTACTATATAAACGACATTATTCCGTCAGAAAAAGAGCCTTCTCCTGACTGTGGGGCGGGGCAGAGCGGTCCCTCGGGGGCCCTGTGACTGCTCATCCTGGCCCGTAAAGCGGCACCACGACGGCAAGGCCTTCACAGTGGTGGTAAATGACGTGACATGATGCGCCAGGTGGGATTTTTGCCCAGCCTGTATCACTGTCACCCAGGGGCAGACCCGGGGTGCTGGGCAGGGGCGCCTCCTCCCTGTGGCATCGAAGCAACAACGCACAGGCTTTCCTTAGCTCAACGCGGTGGTTTTTCAAAGAACTAGGCACTTCCTACAGACACAATGAGCCAGGGGCGCCTGGGAGCTCAGTCCGTTGGGCGTCCGACTCTCGGTTTCGGCTCAGGTTGTGATCTCAGGGTCGTGGGATCGAGCCCCGCATTGGGCTCCAATCTTGGTGAGGAGGCAGCCGGAGATTCTCTCTCTCTCCCTCTGCCCCTCCTCCCCCCACCCCTCAAATAAATAAATAAATAAATCTGAAAAAAACAAAAAAAAACCAACACACTGAGCCAGACCTCTTTGGGACACAGCCCAGGAGCCCACGGGGTGAACAGGCCCTGGTCCCCATCCTCCCCATCTTATATAGGAAAGCACCCCGCCCCAGTGCGTGAGCCCCCCCACCAGCCCCCAGTCCCCCCACCCCTGCCGGCTGGTCAGTCCTTTGAGAGCAGACTGTCCCCTAGCTGCCGGCTTCTCAGCACCTGTGGGAAGTAGGACAGGACTGTCTGAACCAAGTCTGCACCCGTGTGGTGATAAAATCACCGTCTCAGCAACAAAATGAACCTGAAGGAAAACCAAGCTTGATGCCCCCAAGGAAGGGGGGAGGCGGCGCCCCTACCCGCAGGGATGATGCCAATCCTGAGCGGGCTGGGCACCAGCGCTGCCCTGGGCTGGTTCTGGTCCACGCCAGCGTTCCGCTGAGTCCTGCCGACCAGGCCGTGCAAGACCTCGCTGAACATGCCGTCTCCACCGACGCAGACGATTCTGCAGGGGGACATGGGCTGTTAGGGTCCCTCTGCTGTCCCCACAATCCCCCCACAATGCCGCACTCTCCCCTGGGGCCCCCCCGCTCCTCGCGGAGAATGCCCTCCTCCTCAGCCCGCAAGCCGGGTGCTTCCCTTCAGGCCACACTGCTAAGAAATAAGCCGACAAAAGCAGAACAGACCTCTCCCTCCACGGCCCTCCACCAGCCAGACTCCAGCAGGCAGCCCCGCGCCCTTAACCTTCATGCCGCCTGGACCCCAGGGGCCGACCCGCCCCGCCGAGACCTCAGCTCAGGCTGCACCACGGTCTCCAAACCCGACTGCAGCTCCTTATTCTCACGGCTTGGTAACGTCACTGTCACTTGGGTTACGAGTCCCTGCGAGTGTCCTGTAGGATTCCATCACTGGGACCAGTCAGTTCTCCCCCAGACGTCCTGGAGACCATCCCTCTGTGTGTGTCGTCTGCCGCTGTCCAGCCGGCTTTGCCTACAGCTCCTGACCTCCCGCAGCCGTCCTGGGCCCGATCCCACATCAGGACTCGCCACACGGCCTTCAAAAGGGTCCTTCCAACACACCTGATCCTCAGCACCGGTCTGTGAGCCCCCCGGGTCCTCACCACTGAGAAGACAGCCGCCCTTCCCCAGGTCTCGAGCGCTCGTTCGCCGAGCACCTGCCACGCGCGAGGCCTGTGCCCGGAGCTGGGGGAGAGCTACGCACAGGGCCCAGGACGCTGGCCCTCCAGGGGCTGACGTGCCAGCAGAGACAGACACAGCGCAGACGCAGCCTCGCACGCAGCAGCCCCCTGTGTCCCACAGCCAAGCACGCACAGCTGGGGCCGACCAAGAGGAGACACCAGACACGCCCAAACCGAGGGGCACGACGGACACCTGGTCTGTACTCCCAAAACCTAAGCCACACCAAGAAAGGCTGAGGAGCGGCTCCAGATCTGAGACTAGAGTGCTCACAAGAGCCAGAGGGCTAGGCAGGTCTCCCGCTGTAAAGGAACAAGGGGACAACGGGCGGGCCCCGATAGGGACAGCAAACATGTAAGAGCCTGGTGTCGTGTGGTTTCCCGCGTTATCATGGCATTTGGTTCTGTAAGAGAATAGCCTTATTTCTAGGAAACATGCACTCAACTATTTAGGGACAAAAGGGAATCATGTCCGTAACAGACTTTCAAATGATCCAGAGAAGATTCATAGGTAGGAAGACGGAAAAGGAAAGCGGCCAGTGGTTGTCTCTAAGTCGTAGAAGGGGGTGTGATGGAACTTTTCTGCTGTTTCTAATTTTCTCCGATGACAATTAGGAACAAAACTAAGGACAGGGAGTGAACAACACTAAGATGGGTAAAGCCTGATTAGCGTCCACTATGTAGGAGTCAAGAGGAAAGGAACTGTACTCACCCATCGTATTTGTCTATGTTGATCTCATATAAACTCTCCTTGGCCTGGTTTGCTCGTTCAGTAACTGTGGGGAAGAATAACATTACGTTGTAGAGCTTACATTCAAATCTGAGAATCCAATTTAAAATAAAAAGCAAGCAAACACTTCCTTTCACATGAGGTCCTATAACATCTTCAGGAGGATTTCCTGCAAGAAGTCGTTCTTAAGGAGAGGGGACACTGACCTCAGTGGAAGATGACATGCTCAAGTTAAGATGTCACATACTTGGCATCTAATTGCCAACACATAGTAACTTTTTGGAAAGAGATTATATCTTCTATTTTATAGTTTTTCCTTATTATCCCAGTTATGTTGAAAATTTTAATTAATTGGATTAAAATAAAACTTAAAAAAATTAAACTTTAGAATATCCCAAGACATAAGGAAAAGAAAACGTGAGTCCACAGACTGTGTATTCAACGTAAGAAACAAAAACAGAACAGAAAAGCTACTCTGTGTGGAGTCTCGTACCCCTGACTTCCCAGCATTTATCATAGCCACTTTTTTTCAATGAAAAGTTCTCTGGAAAGACCACGTTAAAGGTCCACGTGCTGTCCCTTCGGAATCACAGGGCACAACTGTAGCCCCATGTTTCCTGCCAGTGGGCGCTCACGTGGTTTCAATGTTTGCTATTATAAAATGTGGCCACGCACCTCTGTGCACATCACCCCGTACACCTGGTTGTCATCCTAGGAAAGCGTGAGAAAACTGGGATACTGGGCAAACATCCCACATTTTTAAGGCTCTTTGCCCACACTGCTGGTGCCCTTCAGAAATTGTGCAGACCTCAGAGCACGGGGTCGGGGGAGGAGAAGAGCGTCCCTGCGCCCTGCCCAGCTCCGAGAATTTGTGCTAAAAACCTGGTGCCGCAAACACAGCGCCACATTATGTTTCTTCAGGTGTCACTTATTGGTGAAATCCTTTCTGGGCCTTATAAATTGCTTGTATCTCTTCTTGCAAGAATTTTCTGTCCCTGATCTTTACCTTTTCGTCTTCTTAGTGATTTTCTCGAATGCTTTTTTTTTTTTTTAAGATTTTATCTATTTGACAGAGAGAGACACAGCGAGAGAGGGAACACAAGCAGGGGGAGTGGGAGAGGGAGAAGCAGGCTTCTGCGGAGCAGGGAGCCCAATGCGGGGCTCGATCCCAGGACCCTGGGATCATGACCTGAGCCGAAGGCACCCGCTTAACGACTGAGCCACCCAGGCGCCCCTCGAGTGCTTTTTGTTTATGCTAAGACTTGGCTAGAAAAGTATACATTCTTTATTTTGTATTGCTCTCGTTCTGGTATATAAAACAACACATTTTGGGGCGCCTGGGTGGCTCAGTCGTTAAGCGTCTGCCTTCGGCTCAGGTTGTGATCCCAGGGTCCTGGGATCGAGCCCCACATCGGGCTCCCTGCTCAGCGGGAAGCCTGCTTCTCCCTCTCCCACTCCCCCTGCCTGTGTTCCCTCTCTTGCTGTGTCTCTCTCTCTGTCAGGTAAATAAATAAAATCTTAAAAAAAAAACAAAAAAAAAACACATTTTACTTTGTTTAAAATAACTTGTAAGATAAAAATCTTGTCTAGTGACCACACTTGTATCATTCTCACATTTACTCCTATATATTTAACAGAATTTATACCTTACCAATTATTTCGGTGGTGATGGAGGCTAATGTAAACAACGGTGCCACTTTCCTTTCGTAGATCCGCTTGCCTTGTCCTTTCCCTCCAAACGGATTAATAAACACCAGTAAATGCTTTGGTCTCGATGCTACAAAACAACAATGTGTAAATCACAGTGAATGCAACATATATCAACAGGAAGGGCTGTATTACTGAAGAAAATCTAATGACTATGGTTTGAGAACTCTGCTTAGTATTGCCTGAACAAAGTATCTTTAAGTTAAAGAACCGTGCTAAAGAGTTTCCTAATCTATGAAAAGAGAAAAGTGACAGCCTATCAGAATGGGCAGGAGCTTTGTGTATCTGCAAATCCCCAAAAATTCAGAATTCTGACCGAGACAGACACGGTCTCCTGATGAAGAGTCCTATAAAATGTGACTTCTGGAAAGTGAAGGAAGGTGAGTCTGCAGAGAACAAGAAGAAACAGATGTACAGAAGGGCCCACTAGGGGAGACAGAGAGGATGGACAGATGGACAGTGAGACACAGACAGGCCGTCAGCCCCTGGCTTCAGTCCCGTCCAAAGAGCCTCCTCACCTGGCTCACACCCATGTTTGTACAGCAACTCCCACCATTTTTGTTGGGGTCAGTTCAAATAGATTCTGACACTCAAAAACAAACAACTAACAAATCAATAAAAGTAGCAAAAAAGTATATACTCCAAAAAATGGAAAGCCTAAGGCCACACAAAATTCTGCACACGGAAGTTCACAACAGTACTGTTCGAGACAGCCCCGAGAGAAAACACCCTACGTGTCCATCAGCTGGCTGCTGACACACAGATGCGGTCCAGCTACGCAATGGAATACTACTGGGCAATAAAAAAGCACAGACTGCTGGTATACTAACCAACGTGGATCCCTGTCAACGCCGTCACGTGGAGAGTCACAGCCCTACTCGAAAGGGCCCCCGTGATGTCATTCCATCTGCGTGGTGGCTGTCTCTGCACCGACAGAAGGATCACGAGAAAACTCTGGGGTGGTCTATGTCTCATATAGGGCTTTGGGCAACAACAGCTACGTGTATGCATGTTCCGATACCATTGATTTAAACTCACGATCTGTCCACTTCACCGTATGGGAATTCTAGCTCAGAACGGTACACAAATGTTGATCTCTAATTCATGAGATGCCCGCTGAAGTATTTAAAGTGCCCCATGTCTGTCACTTACTCTGAAACTCAGCAGAGATTACAATGAACTTAATGGACAGATACACAGATGCTGGCAAAGCAAAGCTCGCAATCCATGAACCACTGCACATCTATGCGGTGGGTATGTGCCTGTTTATTATACAATTCTAGCACTTTTTCTGGATGCTTGAAAACCTTCATGATAAAATACTGGGAGGAATGTACAGTAGAGAAAATCAACAAAGCCGAAAGTTGGTTCTTTAAAAAGACTCATAAAAATGGGGCACCTGGGTGGCTCAGTCGGTTGAGCGTCTGCCTTTGGCTCAGGTCATGATCCCAGGGTCCTGGAATCGAGTCCCGCATCGGGCTCTCTGCTCAGTGGGGAGCCTGCTTCTTCCTCTGCCTGCCTCCCTCTCTGACAAATAAATAAATAAAATCTTTCAAAAAGTAAAAGTAAAAAGATTCACTAAATTGACAATTCCCTAATAAAGATGCTACAGAACTAGGGAGAAGAGACAAATTACTAATTATCAGGAATGAGAAAGGGGACATTACCCCAGAGTCTGCACATATTACAAGGGAAGTGAAAGGACTTCTTAATAATGAATTTATAAACTTGGATGAATGGACAAATTTTCCCAAAAAATACAACTTACCAAACCTGGCAGAAGCAATAGAAAATCTGAATAGTCTGATATTTAATGAAGAAACTGAAGTCATTAATGAAAACCTTCTCACAAAGTAACCCCAGGCCCTGATGGTTTCACCAGTGAACCCTTCCAAGGACTCAGGGAAAACCACAGCCCCAGTGTCACGAAAACACTTCCACAGAACAGAAGGAAGGAGCACTTCTCATCTCCCTGCATGGGGCCACCAACGCTTGACAGCAAAACCAGTCAAGAGACTCACGCATGGCTCTGCTTCTCCCCTGAGCCAAGGTGTAGAAACCCTGAACAAAGTATCAGCAAGTCAACTCCAGAAAGATATAAAAAGAGATAGCGGGTCTTGTTCAAGTGGATTTCATAGGAATACAAAGACTTTTATACAAGAGAAACCAATGTCCTTAACACAGTAACTCAAAGAGAAGGCAATCACACGAGCACTCCAGAGATGCAGAAAAACCATTTATCAAACTTAACTATCAGCCCTGGTTTAAGAAAAAACAAAGTCTAGAAAGCTAGGAATTAGAAACGAACTTCCCTAATATGTTTTTTTCCCCTGACTTCTAAATTTTTATTATTTTTATCTTTTAAGTAATCTCTATGCCCATCATGGGGCTGAACTCACCACCCTAATATTAAGAGTCACCGGCTCTGCCGACTCAGCCAGCCAGATGACCTTTAATGTTTTTTTTTTTTAAATCTATTAAAAACCCAAGAAACATCATTCTTGACAGTGAAATCTTGGAAACTGCCCCGGAGAGCTGGACTGAGATGATCCTCCCCCCTGGGACCCACCCCAGGGGAGAAGTGTAAGAGAAATAAAAGAACTAAGATGAATGAAACAGGAATGCCATTATTCACAGGTGACACGATTCTGCTTAAAGCAAATCCAAAAGAATCATGAATCCATTAAAATTAATAAGTGAATTTAGCAAAGTCATTGGATACAAAGTGAAATTCAATCCAAGTTCGACACAGAAGCAAGAAGTGAAGGGCGCCTGGGTGGCTCAGTTGGTTAAGCGACTGCCTTTGGCTCAGGTCATGATCCTGGAGTCCCTGGATCGAGTCCCGCGTCGGGCTCCCTGCTCGGCAGGGAGTCTGCTTCTCCCTCTGACCCTCCCCCGTCTCATGTGCTCTCTCTCAAATAAATAAATAAAATCTTTAAAAAAAAAGAAGCAAGAAGTGAAGATCGGCATGGTGGTGTCAGCATGCGCGGGGTGAGGGCCGTCCTTCCCATCAGCCAGGCGGTCGAGCCCAGCCCTGTGTTTAAATGAGCCTTGACCACTCACCTTACACACAAAACCCAACTCCAAACGGACTGTAGGTCTAAACGTGAAAGATAAAGTTTTGAGGAGAAAATATCTTTAGGGCCCTGGACAAAGATTTCGAATAGGATCCAAAGTAACCATAGAGAAAAAAAAGAGAGAAATAGAACTACATTAAAATCGAGGACGTCTGTTCATCAGCAGACACCAGTAAGCGTAAAAAGGCAAACCACAGAACGAGAGAAGGTATCTATAATTCATAAATCCAATAAAAGATCTAGATCCACAATACGCAAAGAATATCTACATAACATGAAGAAAAGATAGACCACCCAACAGAAAAATGGACAAAAGACTTAAACAGACTCCTTACAAAAGAGGATTTCCAAGTGGCCCATAAACATAGGAACGTATTTCTCACCTCCAGTAGCTATCAGGGAAATGCAAATTAATACCCTAGCCCAAGACTCCCGACACCCATCAAAACAGCTACAACTTTCAGGGTGTGGAAAAGATGGGGGCAACCAGGACTCTGATGTTCTGCCAGGGGGACTGTTGCTGGCACCGCAGTCTGGAAGACGGTCTGATGGTGCCTACTGGAGTTGAACACATGCACGCCCCCCGCAGAAATTCCTCTCCCACGTACCCAGCCAAGAGAAAGGCCAGCGAGTGCCCAGCACGAGACATGCACCAGAATGTTCAGAACGGCATTGTCTGCTGGTGCCCACATCCAGGAGCTAGCCCAGTGACCTTCAACAGTAAAATGGAGAAATCCATGGTCGTAGGCGGGGGACCGTGCCACCAGCCCGGACGGGCAGCGGACACCATACACCCCAATGTGGGTTAGCCTCGCAAACATCAACGCTGAGCCAAAAAGCCAGACACAGGGGCTTCTGCAGTATAATCTGATGTCTACGAAGCACGAAATGAAGCTGGCAGTGATCGCCCCGCGGGGGAGCGACTGCGGGGGCTCGGGGGGCCCTGGGGGGCTGGCAGGGTTCTGGTTTGGGATCTGGATGCTGGTTACATGGGAGCGCTCGGTGTGTGAGCTCCTCGAGCCGCACGCGTGGGATGTGGGCGCTTCCCGGAGTCTGTGCTACTTCCGGGAGAATAAAACAGACAACACAGTTAGAGTTAAAATCACAGAGCAGCTGAACTAACAGAACCCTCGAATCCTTGCAGATACAAGGGGCCTGGGGCAGCTGGTAACTGGAGGCTTTCGTACGAGTTCTGCGGAAAATAACCCCCCAGCTTTTAATGGGGGGCAGGTCCAGAGCCCTTCCTCTAGGAGTCTGAACCTACAGAATCAGCCCAAATCTAGAGACGCAAAGTCTCAAGAAAGCAACAGGTGGACGGGGCGGGGGGGAGGGGGGAGACACAGGAAAGGAGCCGGTGAGGACGAGGAGGAAGTCTAGAGAAACAGGGGACAAGCAGGACAGAGCCCCCGGGGTGTGACACGTAAGGAACTGTCAGCGGACACGCACCGCGTCCTGCAGGATGAGACGGTCAGATGCAGGAGGCTTCCCGGGGAGGAAGTCTCTCTGAAGCTCATATGTGGGCCACACCATCTTCAAATAAATTGTCCCTCACTTTTTTGATCCAGATGCCAAATTAACTTAAAAAGACCAAAAACCACCCCGCACCCACGCTCTTTGTATTCTGTGGTTAAACCCAGGACCGAGTTGACCGGATTATGTATAGAGATTATAACCGGACAGCACGAAATAGGAGAGGGAGACAGACTCTCATTGCCCAGCAACCCATCATCATTTCAGATGTCGGGGCCCACCCCCGATGTGGGAGGTGCGTCCCCACTACCTGGTTTACGCCCCGTATTCACCCGCAGTGCAGGGATCACCATGCCCGCTGCCCAGAAACAGAAACCGGGGCTCAGCAGGCCAAGGCACCCACGCCCCGGCTCGCGGCCGGTCAGGGAAGGCGCCCCGGCCCTGGGAGGCCACGTGGGGGGCGGCCCACGACACTGGGCTGCTCCTCTAGCTGGTATTTGGTCAGTTTTTAAGTCACACCGACCGACCACCACGTGGTTACAGGAAGCGGTGCCCGAGGTGGGGCAGCAGCTTCGGTGGCAGCGGCCTGGGCCTGGGGGCCCGCGAGCGCACGTACTGAGCTTCGCCAGCAGCTCCTGGAGGGCCTGCAGCCACAGGTGACACAGAGGCTCCTCGGCACAGCAGAAGGTGACCTGCGCCCACTTCCAGCGGTGGCGGCGGGCTCTCTTCACGCAGTGCACTGCAAGACAGAGCGGGCCGTCAGGGCGCAGCCTCGCACCCACGCGCGCGCTCCCGCCGCCTGGCCGGGGAGCCACTTCCAGGGCATTCGGAAAAAGACCTACTTCTCAGTCCTTTTAACCCATATAAAAAAGGAAAAACAAAGAAAGTAAGAAACGAGATGATCAAAACATTAACTAAAAGTCGGTCTTGGAAAAAATTACATAAGGCAGTTTCTAAAAGATAAAAAAAAGGAGACACTGAGCTTGTCAAACAAGTGACGAAAAAGTCGCCTTTTCACTGCGTGAAATCGGTGAAGACGGGGGAGGGAGTTCGCGCCCTCACCTGTGAAAGCGAAGGGCTTTTCCATCTTCTGCCATTTTCCGCTGCCGGAGCGTTTCCCGTGAGTGTCTGTTTCTTCTACGGTGATGATCTCAGAAATAGGCACAGAGCAAGCATCTGTAAAGACCACATCCTCACATCAGATGAATTTCATAGAATTCATGTGAGTACAAGAAGTCCATCCCAAAAGGCTGGGACCATTCTGCTTTAATATTCTCATTAGGCATCCCAAAGTACAAAGAAAATCATATGCAATTTTTAAATTCAGAGCTAAATACATTTGGGAAACTCAATGTTATCAGAAGATGGGACCGTTTATCCAACAGAGTCACCAAATGTAGACTGCCAACTTTTCAAATCATCTGCTCAGCTGACTTTTCCAGGCCAGCTACCGTGCTAAATTTGGGCAAAGATGTTTAAGACACTGTCTGTCCTTAGTCTGGCTCAGGAATCCAAGTGGGAAGGAAGAACATGGCGAGCCTTGGGACAGGCAGGACCCAGGACCGCGTGTGCCCCGGAGAGTCAGGGCCCCACCGAGGCGGAGGCCAGGGGAGGGCAGGGGCTCTGGGAAGGCCTGGGGTTCCCGTCAGATGTGGGAAGCCCTGCATGGGCCTGGGGGCGGACAGCGGCCCATGTTGTCCACTGCGGGAAGCCCAGGAGGAGGCCACTCCGCGGAGCTGCCCGGATGGCAGAGGCAAGCCGGGCCCCAACACGGCTGGGGGCCAGGAAGCGGAGACCAGGGCAGCGAGCCCCCGTCTGCACAGGCCACATTCTGGAAGCGTGTCCGCGAACTGCTGTTAGGATTTCCGATCTATTTTTACATAGAAGAGCATTGTAAGCTGTGGTTTGGTCCCAGGTTGGCTGTAAGACCTGCCATGGAGCTGAAGTGCTCTGCTTCAGTAACAGCTCATAGAAACCCCTGCTCTGGCACCTTGGCAGCCTCACATGGTCTGGAGGTCACCACCTGCGGAGGTCACCTAGGACCCAGATGGGCATGGGCCTCCAGGGAGCCTTGGCAGGCGGGGAGGGGACGGTGCCCAACGGGGTCAGACTGGCCAGGAGCAAGGGGAAGGGATACTCTTCCAGAGGAACCAGAAGTGGGCTTCAGAGGACAGCGTGGGCTCCGGCGCACCGGGGTGGGGGGAAGTCTGGGGGGTGCGGCTCGGGGCCCTCAGGGAAGCCGGTCACCGAGGGCTCCCTCCAGGGCACCCTGCCTTCTCCTCCCGTAGCAGCCTCTGCTCAGGGCGGCCACGTGGGCTCCCCGCCACCAGCCCCCATCCCACAGCCTGCCCCCCCACATCCTCCTCGATTCGTGGGGCACCGGCCTGCCTCCTCGGAGCCGCACCGAGTCCGCACCAGCGTTTCCTGGCCCTCCGCCCGGTCTCCTGGGGAAGAGCTGTCCGGTGTCTGCGTCTGGGGCACCGAGCAGGGCCAGGATGAGTCAGGGATCCGCCTCAGGATCACACGCTCACACGGTGACCTCAGACCCCGAGAATAAATGTCAGGATCTCCCGCACCCCTGGGCAATCGGTACACTTGGGCCTGTCTGATAAGAAACAGCCAGGAGGTTATTATGATAAGCTAAGTGCGCACAATAATTAGGAGTGATATGCTTCTCAATATTCAAACAAAACGATGGACTACTTTAAGAAACTGCATGAGAGACGAACACAATAGTCATATGATGCCATTAAATTAGTAGAAGTTACACATGACTCACGGGATAACCCACTTAAGAGAGTCTACAAATTAGTAATTCCTAATCTTGCTAATTTGGTTTGACAGACTCGAAGAACCGAACAAGGACGCGTGAGATGTCAGGAGGCCTCACGCCCTGCTCCCCAGTGCCGCGCCCAGTGCTGTGGTCCCCCCGAGTCCTGCACGCAGGCTCACCCGTGACATCGCATGCGGCCAGGACCACATCCTGAGAGCCCTGCAGCCCCCGCTCACTGGGGTCCCCACCGGGCGCTGGACGCCATTCCTGCCGCTGAGGGAGTGCGTGGAGGCGATGTTGGGGTGACAATGCACAGGAAGGGTGCGCAGTGAGGGGCTGGAGGGGGGGCTCAGGGTCTGAGCAGAGACGGCAATGAGGCCGGGACAAGCCGCTCAGAAGCTGGCCTGGCAGAGAAGCAGAAGCCGAGGGAGGGACGGGGTGGAAGCATGGGACGGAGGGACGGAGGCTTGTGACTTCGAGGCTGATGGAGCTTTCACGCGGGTGAGCTCAGGGGGCTCCGGGCAGAGGGAGGCCTGGGCTGACGCGGGTCTGCTCCTGCGTAACCGAAATTTGGGGGACAGGACAGGGGACACGACAAGGGAGGGACTCTGGGATGAAGCTTCGTGTCTTCCGCTACAGTCAGCCTACCCAGAGCGTCCTCTGTCCTTGGCTGAGAACAAGACAAACCCATGGAAGCAGGACGTGCTACTTCCCATGTGCAGGAAGGCAGAGAACTGTCTTCTCTAAAGAAGGATCGAGATGAGCAGGGAAGCAAAAATCTCTACTATCTGAAGAATGTCAGGAAGAGAGTGCCGGGTCTGGCCTGGGGGCTGCCCTCGCAGGAGCACAGGAAGCTTGATGGACGGGGACAAGGACGGGGACAGGAGGACGGGGACTCGGATGGGGACGGGGATACAGATGGGGACACGGATGCGGAGGCTTCAGGGCCGGGCACTCCTTTCTTTTCTAGTTCACTGCACGTGTGCAAATCATGAGCAGAAGGCCCTATCTGTCAAAACTCTCCTCTCTAATTAGGAGGCAAAGAACTCCACCAAGAATCTGAGGAGCCAGACAGCAAGCCCCTGCAGGACACAGAACATGTTACCCGGCTTCCATCAGTCTCCTCCGAGGCCAGGGTCTGGGGGCAGCAGCGGGGACCGCCTGAGGTCCTCCGAGGGTAAAGTGCAACCGCCCTGTGCCCGCCTCCTCGTGCTGGCCTGAGGGGCCTCCGGGAAGGACGGCGTGTGTCGTGTGAACACGCCAAGCACAAGCAGGAACAACAGTACATTAGTGCATGTACAGAAAACGGAGGAGTGTCTTGCAGAGAGTTAACAGTGGAATTTGGAGGCACTTCCGTTTCCTACACGATATTAGCATTTCTCTGTCATTTGCCTGCATTTTGCATGACCTTGCACTGCGTGTGAGACTAGGAAAAAAAGAAGGGTCTTCTGGAAAAGAGCAGGCAGGGACATGAGAGGTCAGATGTCCTGTCATGAGAAAAGGTTACTTCCAGGCCACATTGGACCTGGCTGGTGGCCACGTTGTTGGACAGGGCACCCCAGACGAGGACGCGGGGGCCCAGGGCACATGCCGGTCCGTCCTGCAGGCTGCCCCCCGCCCAGCCCCGCCATCAGGGGCGCAGTCGCCCTGACCGGGGCCAGAGTCTGTACTTTCCTTGCTGACGCACCACGCATCTTTCCGGTGAAATCACCCTCGGATCTTACTCCTCATCACTGCCTTCTTCGAGCTGATCGCGGCCCCGTCTGCACAGGGAGCAGCGGCCGAGGCTCACGGGAGTCACCTATCACTTTATAAAAGTAACAACCTGACACCTCTTTTTAAAAACCTCCTAGTGCAGTACGCGTCTGGACCAGACAAGTTTTTCCAACGGACAGAAAGACGCTGCAAACCACAAAACTCCCCGAGACCGGGGCTTCTCACCAGAACCAAGGGCACCTCTTCGTGGTGGGGCCATCCTGGCCATTGCTGGATTTGGGCAGCATCCCTGGGCTCCAGCCACGAATGCCGGGGGCACCCCAACATTGCCGGACACCGGCCAGTGTCTCCTGGGGGCACCGTCCCCAGCAGAGGACCACTGCCCTAGGGGATCACTGTGCTTAGCAACCTGTTCTTTACACAGAAAACACAGAAGGAAACTAAGGCCGGTCTTGGGGGCGCAGGGGAAAGGTGGGTGTCCTACACGTGTGTGCGTCTGCCTCACACCCAACCTTCTATATCTGAACCTATCTTTTCTGGTTTGCTGCCCCTTTCCAGAAGCTTCCTTCCCTGCTGATCCCCAGCCTGCAAAGAGTGCTCCATCCTCGTGCTCATTTGCCCAGCTACCCAGGAGTCCTGCCTGACTCCTTCCCTGCCTCAGGGTGGCTCCCAGCCTGACCCCCCCGCCCCCCGAGTGCACAAAGATACAAATGTGGATGTGGCATCGCTGTTTGAACCTTTCGTGGGGACATCCCGCTGCTCACCACGCAGGTTAATCAACACCCCAGGCCCGGGGGCTGGGGGGCTGTCCGAGCCCCTCCCACCACCCACCTTCCTGGCAAAGCCTGCAGGCCCCAGTGCGCTGTCAGCTGCCCCCGGACCTCCCCGGGTTCTTGTCCCGGCGCCCGCGCGCTGCCCCGAAACGGCCAACACTCTGAACAACTATCGGAATAAATAAGCACCGATGCGTCCAGCAGAACTTGGAGATTTTCATCCAGAGTTCAGCCAAATCATGAAACAGCCTTGTAGGAATGGCACGGTGTTACCAGTACGTTCGTAAAACCTCTCTACGATACTCAGTTACTACACGGAAATGATCTTTTTAGTGGTGATGTAAAACTTCCTGGTCCATCGGGGTGACCGCCACCCCCCTAGCAGGACAGACGGGGGGCGCGACCTGACCCGGCTGCTGGCGGCCGGCCACGACCGCATGACAGTCCTCCCGGTCCCTGCTCTGGGGCTGTAGGAAAGAGGAAGTGGTCTTGTGCCCTCTCCTCTCGGCTCAGATAAGATCGCACGAGTCTGCAGCCGCCTGGGCGCCCGGGAGGGCCAGCTCTTCCCAACTCAGGGACGGTTCCCAGGCTGGTGAGACCGGCCTCCGCGGGTGGGTTTGAATGGGGTGCCATGGGGGGGGTCTCCTCACAAGATTAGAGAGAACAATGGATGCATCCGTTGCATCCGCATCAGGTCCCGAGTGCCACCTGACCCCCTCCCAGCAGCCTGTCTGCCAACACAGACCACCCTGCCCGTTCTTCCTGCTCCGAAGGCCCCGTGGGAACTCTCCGGGCTCTGCGTGCTCGCATGCGTGTGTGTGTTCGTGTGCATGCGTGCATGTGCATTTGTGTGTGCGCATGTGCGTGTTCATGTGCGCGTGTTCGTGTGCATGTGTGCACGTGTGCGCGTGTTCGTGTGCATGTGTGCACGTGTGCGCGTGTTCGTGTGCATGTGTGCACGTGTGTGCGCATGTGCGTTTCTTGTGCATGTCTGCATGCGCGTGTGCACGTGTGTGTTCGTGTGCATGTGTGCGTGCGTGCGCATGTGTGCACATGTGCGTGTTTGTGTGCATTGTGCGTGCGTGTGCGTGCGTATGCGTGCATGTGCGCATGTGCGTGTTCGTGTGCATGTGTGCACATGTATCTGTGCATGTGTGCATGTGTGCATGTGCATGTTCATGTGCATGTGTGTGTGCGTGTTTGTGTGCATGTGCGCACGTGTGTGCGCATGTGCGTGCGTATGTGCGTGTGTGCATGTGTGTGTGTGCGCATGTGCATGTGTTTGCACGTGCGCGCATGTGCGTGTTCATGTGCATGTGTGTGCGCGTGTGCATGTGTTCGTGTGCATGTGTGCGCGCGTATGTGTTCATGTGCGTGTGCATGTGTGCACGTGTATGTGTGCGTGTGTGTGCACGTGCGTGTTCGTGTGCATGTGCCCACGTGTGTGCGCATGTGTTTGTATGCATGCACGTGCGTGCGTGCACGTGCATGTTTGTGTGCATGTGTGCGCATACGTGTGCATGTGCGCATGTGCGTGTTTGTGCGTGCGTGTGCATGTGCACGCAGCCGGGCGAGGGCAAAACACTGCCCCGCCGCATGATCCAGGTAGAGCGGACCCTGCTTGGAGGTCACCTGTGCATCACCCTGACCTGTGGCCCTCACTGTCCACCTGCTCTCCACCCCGAGGGACGCTGGGCTGTCACACACACACACAGGACTTGCTCTACGGGACACACTGTGGCTTTGGCCACCTCGTGCCACCAGCCCAGCTCCGTCCTTTCACTAGAGCGTCCCCAGGCCTCCTCGCCTTGGCTCACCTCACAGCCTCGTGCTTCAGAGGGTGACAGAATGTCCCACAAAACCATCAAGAAAACTGACCCACTCATGAGGCTTTGACATAACTTCCACGAAGATATTTTCCTGTCTCCTCACACTGAACTTCCCAAGAACGTGTTGCTATGCCACCAGACAAAAAAGTTTTAAACAGAGGACGCACTCTCAGGGCCTGCTACAGGCCCCGAGTGGGAGAGGGAGAAGCATGCTTCCCCCGGAGCAGGGAGCCCGATGCGGAACACCTGAGCTCAGGGCCGTGAGCAGCAACTCAAAGCCTGGCATTTGAGAAGATGTCTACACCTGCCAGATGAGTCGGTGAAGCTCCAGGAGTTAGCATCCCATCCTGGGCTTGGCCCAACCAACATGCTGAGCCAGTCTTAGATACTTAGGAAACGCATCGTCCTGCACTGACAGAAGCGCGCACGCGACCTCACGTGTGTGCAGGGGTAGAAGGCAGACACACCTCTACCTGGTTCCCCCCACAGGGGCCCTGCACGCACCTCGGGGAATGCTGGAGACCTCCCCCTAGCTGTTCTTTCTCTTCAGGCTGCTATGGTTGCAGTTATTTCTGGTCTTGAAAAGACTTGATTTGGAATCCAGTAGAAACAGACTGTTTTATTGCCCTCTACAGATATTACAGATTTTGAGAAACAGATGTTCAGGCGAAGTTGGTCATAAACACAGAACTAAAGAGAGGCTTGTATTAACGACAACAGACTCTCCCTCCACTTCCAGAGTCAGAGTATTTAAAAAGAAAAACAGTCTAAGTACAGGAAGAGCTATTTGCGTTCAGAGTAAAATGGGGAGACAGGGTGGTGGGTCCTGACACCCAGACGGTCACTGCCAGTTTCTGGGCAGGGAGCGCCCAGGGCAGCGCTGGGTTTGAAGACACAGCCCAGGAACGAGGTAGGGGAATCACAACCGTGTGAGGCAAACACACGTGTTCTGCTACAACTGTTTTCTTCCTTTCGTCCTCCCCGTACCTGGAACAAGATACAGCCATCCGTCCAGCATCGTCAGGATGTGGGCCCTAGTCTAGTTTAGGGTCACGTTGTCGAAGTTTGGGATTGAAATTTTAAGTAGCATCAACTTTTGTAATGCAGTAAAAACTGAGCCAATTCAAAATAAAGTGGGGCGCCTGGGTGGCTCAGTCGTTAAGCGGGTGCCTTCGGCTCAGGTCATGATCCCAGGGTCCTGGGATCGAGCCCTGCATCGGGCTCCCTGCTGCGCGGGAAGCCTGCTTCTCCCTCTCCCACTCCCCCTGCTTGTGTTCCCTCTCTCTCTGTGTCTCTGTCAAATAAATAAAATCTTTAAAGAAAAAAAAAAAAGAAAGAAAAATACAGGAGAAGAGGCACATGTTCAACCAAATGAGAAAAAGAAAACCACACATTTTGAATACTTATTTGATATTTTTATTTTATACTATTAAACATGTTATAAACCAATCTCGAGATAGGATACTCACTCCTCATCGACAATAAATTCTACCTCTCATCTAACGCATTACGAATTCCAAAGTAGCATGGAATGAACTGATCGGGTTTTACTGGTTTACAGGTTTACGTGTGTAACGCACACATAACTTGTGGGATGTCAAGTCCGTTCTACTCAGACTCACATGGAGACCGCCACTGTCCCTCAGACAGACCGCCAGACACACACACACACCCAGGGTCTCCCCCATTTTCCAGCCCAAACTCTGCCCGCTCAGCACCCCCACCACCAGCGCCCCTGCCTTGTCCATGATCACTGGGCACACGCACACACAGGCACACACCCAGCCGCTGTTCTGCCTCCCTGCTAGGTCACAGAGCCCCGAGGATGGGCCTGCCTCTGGGTGTCCCCACAGGTCACCGCCTCACGGGGGCCTGGCGCGCTCCCGCTGTGGGATGCATGTAATAGCAGTAACAATCCCAGCCGTTGTGAGCGCAGGTCTGTGCTAAATTTATAAGTGCAGATAATCCTCACGACGATGCGAGGGTAAGTATGATCCTCGCCTTACAGATGGACTCAACAGGAGACTTCACACATCCCCACTTCTCTGGGAAGGCAGACAACTCGTCCAAGCCCCAGACGGTGAGCGGCAGGCCCAGAATTGACTTTGGCAAATCGACTAAAACACGTTCCTCTCCACCGTCCCTGCCCTGCCCGCACCTGGTCCCGAAGGGCCCCCACCTCAACCCTAGGGCCCGAGACAGGCCACAAGGGGTGCACGTGAACAGCCACAAACCATTCAGAAATTGGTGAAAAGATTTTTTTTTAAACAATAATCAGGCAGCAAGTACAGCACAGAGTCAGAGTATTTAAAAAGAAAAACAGTCTAAGTACAGGAAGAGCTATTTGTGTTCAGAGTAAAATGGGGAGACGGGGTGGTGGGTCCTGACACCCAGATGGTCACTGCCAGTTTCTGGGCAGGGAGCGCCTGTATCTTTAATTTTGAAGGACTTAAACTTTCATTTGTAAGAATATCCTTATAAATACTGCACTAGGGTAGGTCATTTTGTTAGGTTTTGTGCGTTTTATAAAGAATCCTTCTTCTTAGAATGCAGCTCACGTGAGCCAGACGTGTGGCTGCCACCAGTCTCCCCCCGCTCTCCCTAGCAGACCTCAGCCGGACTTAGACACGCCTCTGTGTGTTCGCACGGTGACGTCTTGTAATAACAATAAAGCAATCCATTTTAAGGGCCACTGGTACTGGTTCAAATATTACAATTAATGCAAACTCAGAAAAATGTTCTCATGTAATAAAGTCCTTCCCCAAAATGGTCTGAAATGTTGCAACCAAATCTCAGCTGAAAGTGCGAGCGCTTTGCTGACAACGGGTACACTTCCCCTGTGCTCCCCTTCACGAGGAGGGGGACTTGTGCTGCCCAGCAGTTAACCCCCCGATAAAGGTGAGGACCGAATGGCCACCACAGTCCAGCAAAGCCACAGGTGATGCCTGGGAGACCCTGCAGCAATCTGGGCAGAGCCAGCCAGGGACAGCTGCATGCGCTCTGCCTTCTGCTGTCTCCCTTGTCACGTCTGTGCTGTACGCCCTTCTGTGCGTGTCATGACCTGCTCAGACTGAACTTGCTCCACAATCATGACTCAGATGAGAAACAGTGCCTGCCGACAATCAGCTTTCCTGCTCCAAGTTCCTGGACGAACCTGAGTGCCCACAGCGGCCTCGTGTCCAACAGGAGAGGGACTTAGTATGTCATGAGGATGGTACATGCGCATGAGTACACACACACACACACACAAATCGGCTGGGGTCAAGACGGTTGGAGAATGCCACTCCGCAGGGCCCCCAGAGACACCCAGGAGGCCTGACACGGGACCAGAACAAAAACACAATCAAGGGCACAGTTCTGTTCAACAACACAATGTCACACACCAGAGCCCTGTGCAGGAAGGAGGAGATGGGGTAGGACAGGATTGGACTGATGCACACCCCCTTCCCGCACCCAGTGGTGTGGCCTGATGTGCTGGGTCAAAGTCTGAGCCTTCTGCGTGCTCAGGAGGCAGGTGATGGTAAGGAAAAAAGAAGACGGAGATTTAAAAACATGATTCAACCATATGTGGTCTAAATTCACTTCAAATCTAACAATGGAACAGGTAGAAAGTAAAAGGATGGAAAAGACATGTCACACAAACATTAATCAGAAGAAAGCAAGAGTTCGGGTGCCTGGGTGGTCAGTTGGTTAAGCTTCTGACTCTTGATTTCAGCTCAGGTCATGATCTCAGGGTCGTGAGATCGAGCCCCTCGTCAGGCTCTGCACTTAGCTCAGAGTCTGCTTGAGATTCTCTCTCTCCCTCTCATTCTGTCCCTCCCCCTCCACTTGTGTATGTGTGTTTATGTGTGCGTGTTTGCTCTCTCTGGAAGGAAGGAAGGAAGGAAGGAAGGAAGGAAGGAAGGAAGGAAGGGAGGAAGGGAGGAAGGGAGGAAGGGAGGAAGGGAGGAAGGGAGGAAGGGAGGAAGGGAGGAAGGGAGGGAGGGAGGGAGAAAGAGTGGCTTGTTAACAGATAAAGCAGTCCTCAGAACAAAGAAAGCTACCAGAGACAGAGACGGACATTACATAATGAAAAAGGGTGAACCCCAAGTGAAGCCATAGCAATCCTGAACATGTATGCATCAAACAACAGAGCAGGAAAATACATAAAGCAAAAATTTATAGAACTACAAGGCAAAATAGAGAAGTCCACAATTATAGTTGGAGACTTCAATAATCAATAGAACAAGTACACAGATCAACAAGGATATTAAGAACCAACACCATCATCAGCCAACAGGATCCATCACATTTCTCCAAGAACAACAGGATACACACTCTATCAAGTGACTATGAGACATATACCACTATAGGCTACATCAGTTCAACACATTCCTTCTGTTCTTAAGTTACTTCACACTCTGGGGGATGTAGAGACAGGTTTGTGTGAAACTGGTCAGAGAGAAAGGAATTGGACCAATTCTGATGCCTGAGCCCAGTCTGCAAATGGATATGCTATCCCTCAGAGGGAGGATGGGCTTTCTGCTTACAGACCAGTGCATGATGGGACCAGAACCTAAATGGGTGTGTTTCCCAAATTGCAGTGTCAGTTTTTCCAGATGACCAGATTTGTTTGCTTGCTTGTTTTGAAGGTCAAAATATTTTTAGTCATCTGGATTAGCTGCTTTTACAATACATCACATGGTTATTCCCTCTTCACAAATAATGATTTAGAACAGGGTCAGCAAGTTGCAGGCCAAACCTAGCCAGCTGTCTGCTTTTATAAATAAAGTTTTATTGGCACACAGACACATGAATTCATTTACATACTGTCTGTAGCTGCTTTTATGCTAAAACAGCAGAGTTGAGGAATTGTGACCCACAAAGCCTAAAATATTTGCTATCTGGCCCTTTAAGAAAATGTTTGGAGGCATGTCTTAGAGTAACAGATAGAAGTTAACCTTGAATAACCTCAGAAAAATCACAATGTTTCTGACCATGCTGGGCTACGGCTAAATCAGGGAATCTGATAATAACGGTGGCAGGTGGCAAGTGCCCGAGGCAGCACCACAGGAGTGTCTACCCTTTCCGGCATCTGCTAAGACCGCAGAGGCTGAGCGCCTCTTCCTACAAGGGCTCTTACCCAAATCTGGAGAGGTTCTCTTCTTTTCTGGAAAAGGTAGATGGGATTGCCATTTATTCCCCATTCAGATGTACTGAGATTTCTCCCGATCAGAACATGCAGGTCAGAGCTTTATATAATCTGACGATCTGCATTACTTGCGGCTTCAGAATGGGGTATTAGTAAGACTTCCACGGGTCACGTCGGATGAGCGTTTGGTACGCGGCACTTTAGGATCTGCGGTGTTACTCTTTGGGACCGTGGAGAATTTGTGGGCTTTGCACAAACTAGTCACTCCTGATGGTTTCAAACCCACGCCCCTTCAGAGAAAAGCAAGGGTGCTTAACAGCAAACAGAGCAAGAGATCCCTGGACGCCCCTCCCACCGCCTTCCCCTGCAGGGGCTGTGGGACCTGCAATGCCTCATGCCCTCTCCCCTCGCTGCTTGATGGGGGAGCTCCGGAGAATGGGGACGAGCTGACACTGGAGCCTGCCCTCCGAGAGAATGCAGGGTAGAGAAGACAAATACATACAAAAATTTAAAAAGCAAAAGTCACAACACAAAGCAGAGAGAAACAGAGCTATACAAAACTCAGAGGAAGAAGGCTGCTGAAGGGCAAAGCCCCAGCAGGGCTGAACCTGGAAGGAGGGTAGGACTCGAACCTGGGACAGGAGGAAAAGCGTCTGGCAGGGAAGCCGCGCTGAATCAGAAGGCAGCAGGTGGGGCGGCTACCATGGGTCCAGATCACGGAGGCTGAGTGCGAGCCACGCACCTGCAACAGGACGCCTGTGGGGCCAGCGAGCGGCGCGTGTGGAAGAACTTTCTAGCAGAGCCTCAGTGCCGCTGCACCCAGCAGGCTCCTTCCTGCACGGGGCCACTCTAGAAGGGCTCAGGGTGCTCTCCGGACTTCTGATCCCACAACCAGGGTTCAGCCATCACAGGACTGTTCTGAGGAGGCGACAGAGAAGGAGAAAGACGGAAAGGGGAGGCCCAGAGGCGGGCGGTGGCAGAAGGCATCGGAAGCCGTGTGCGGAGAAGGAGAAGCACGTGTGCGGGGGATGGCGACAAGAGGCGTGCGCCGTGACCCGGGGGCAGGACGCGGAAGAAGCAGAGGCGGCGGGAGGCACCCAGGCCCAGGAGCGAAGCAGAGAAGCCGCTGCTGAGCGGTCTGAGCCACTGGCCGAATCCAGCGCGGAATCGGGTGTCGTTCGAGACTTGGAACCAGAGCTCAAGAGAAGTCACGAAGCAGAGCAAAAGCCGTAGGCCCACATGGTGCTGATACTCGGCCCGTGAAGTCAGCCCAAGACCGTAAGAGCGAAGAGCGCCTTATTCTGGCCCAATCTGCACGTTCGAGAAACACATGCTGAAGGCAGAAACCGACTGCATTCCGTAAGAGAGCCCGCATGCCAAAGTCTGGGCTGGTGGAGAAGCAGCAGAAATCGGGCGAGGAGAGGAAAGCAAGCACTATAACGATAGCAGAGTGTCTTAACAAACACATGGAAGACGCCCTTCTAAACTGCGAAAGACCCTTCCTAGATACCAGTGTTCTTCCTTGACACGGAGGATCAAATAGGGTCGATGGGCCAAACGATAGATCCTTTTTTTAAAAAACACTGTCAAAATATTGCCAGATTAATGTCCCAAACCAGCTTGTCGCAAGCTGCTCCGCCCTCCACGCTGCTTTGGTTTCAGGATCTCCCCAGACACTTATCACCCATCCTTGAATTGTGTTCTTCTGTGAACAGCCTGTATGTATTCTTTGCAGTGGATTTTTAAAATCAATTTTGTTTTGAGGGAGAAAGAGTGTGTGTGTGCAGGGAGGGGCAGAGGGAGAGGAAGAGAGAGAGAATCTTAAGCAGGCTCCACGCCCAGTGCAGAGCCTCATGAGGGGCTAGAACCCACGACCCTGAGAACACGACCTGAGTGGAAATCAAGGGTCAGACACATAACTAACTGTGCCACCCATGTGTCCCTAAATCCATTTTTCTGTGTCCAAAATGTTTTCCTAATTTTAATCCTTTGACTGTCATATTTGTTGCAAACATCACTGCCATCATCTTTTAAATTATGGAGTCTTACCAAAAAAACTGTAAGATTTTTATTTATTGAAATAATCTAGATTTTTCTTTTTGTATAGATTCCATCTTGGTCAGTGAGGTCTTCCCATATTCCAAAATTATAAATTATCCTCTGTTTTCTTATACTAATTTATCTTTACATGAAAATCTTCAATCCATCCAATTCTGATTTTGAGGAACTTTTATATCATCAATAAATAAAAAAGGCATTTGTAGTGTTCATGTAATAAAAGACTGCACAACCAAGAAAAATCACGTCTTAAGACATGAGCTTTCTTATGCTAGCTTTCGACTCCTAAATATGCATCCAAGAGAAAAGAAAGCATATGCCCCCAAAAGGACTTGTACGCAATGATCAGTATCTTTATTCATACAGCCAAACACTGGAAATGGTCCTGAAGTCCATCAAGTGAATGGATAAACAAACTGGTTTTCTCGTACACTGCAGTATTACTTTGTGACAAGGAAGAACCAACCACTGATACATGATGAACTGCAAAAAGATGAAGTGAGATAAAGAAGCCAGAGACAAGAGCACATACTGCATGACTGCACTTACAGGAAATTCTATTAGAGGTCGACTCCATTCCTGGTGATGGAGCTGTGCAGAGATGCAGAGACGGAGGGATGGAGCTCGGGAGAAGGTTCTGGGTTGGTTTGAATGTCCTGTATCTTGATGGGGTGTTGCTTAGGCAGGTGCATATATTTATCAAAATTCACCAAACTATACCCTTAAAATGTGTGGATTTTACTGCCTGCAAATTATTCTTCAATAACGCTGACTTTATTTATTTTTTGAAGATTTTATCTATTTGAGAGAGAGAGAGCGATCGCGAGCACGCATGCCCATGTGCACACACGAGCTGCGGGGAGGGGCAGAGGAAGAGGGACAAACAGACTCCCTGCTGAGCAGGGAGCCTGATGCAGGGCAGGACCTTGGGATCATGACCTGAGCCAACATCAGACATCAGACGATAAAGCTGATGTTAAAAAGTCACGTTTTAAGTGAGTAAATAGTACCCTGGAAAACACTCTGCAGTATGTTTCCCTAACTCTTCTTTCATGCATGTTTACATAGACAAAAACACCAAATAGTAGTCACTGCTTAAGGGTGAGACTAAGGGTGAATTCTATGTACCTGCTTTTCTGTCTGTGTTTTCTAGATTTTAAGTTTTCTGTAAGTTATCTTTGGTTTGCCTACGTTTTGCTTGGCACCGCACAGGTGGTATTAGAGACGCTGTTTATAAATACAGCCGTGACCTGGCCAAGGAGCTCACCACCAGCCGTGGGGCATTCCAGGTGGTGCTGGTGGAAGGGAGGGGAGGGCCCTCCTTCAACGATGGAGCCTGGGCCACAGTGTCTACCCCCGTGACCCCTCCACCCCGGACACACGCACACACGCACGCACACTCCTGCCAGCCCCGATCCTGAAAGAACGCATTCAGAGTCTGAGGGTACAACCCAGATGTAGCTACAGTCTGTTTCAAGTTCAACTAGCACGACCCACTTTGAGCCAGGACGCCTCTGCGGAGTTTCCTGTTTTCGGTCGGCTTTACTTCCGACCAGGCCGGCACCCAGGGGCACTGGCTCTCACTGCATCCTTAGGGACAGGGCGGCCCTCCCTGGGACCAGAAAACCCTGCTCCTCCCAATTCCTCATCCTAACTTGTCTCTCCAACACCGAGCCACGTTGACCCGCAGAGCACAGGCCTGGAGTAAAGAACAGCTCCCCTGGGCACATCTTTCGCCTCTGTGAGCAATTCCAGTTTTTGTGTCTGAAAACAGCAGTGATATTCTCGAGACACAGGAGGGTCAGATGACATAACCCGAGTGGCCGCACCCCACCCAGGGCACACGGTGGCCCTGAACCCCTTCTCTGACCCCCTGCTGCGGCATGACCAACGCACTCCTTCCCCATCTGTCCCTAGGAGCCAACTGAATGAAATGTCCCGTGGGCTGGTCCACGTCGGCCCTGCTGACCCTCCTGATCTCCAGCGTGCAATCATGTCCCACGGGCCTGCTTCCTTTTGGGGGTGCAGAGTAATGGGGAAACCCCAAAGAGCTGGTGCAGCCCTCTCTGCGCCGCTCACCATGCTCTGCACGGTGCTGGGAAGCACAGGGCGTGACGAGAACAGGACCCTTCCGGGAGGAGGCCCACCGGCCCGGGCTGCGCGGCCCTCGGCCTCTCCAGGGAGGGAACCAAGCTCTTGGTTGAGAAGCTCCGGCTGAGCCCCCACCGAAGTGCCTCCACGGTGTATAAAAGCCAAACCACCACCATCCCAAGAAAGAGGACTTGGCGGCCGTGGCAGTGAGCACCAGCAGAGGCAAGCAGGCCCGCAAGGCCCCGCGTCTGGCGACCAGAAACCACTGGGAGCCGGCAGGGGGCGCCCACACTGAAAGCAGGCACTGAGGGACTTCCCACCCGGACAACCCACAGGGGTGGGGTGCTGACGCCCGCGGGAGGCCACACTGCCACTGGCTGGCTTGGGACCCACCAAGCTCGCGGCTGGACCACGGGGGGGGGGCAGTGACTTAAACTCTCCGTAGCTGAGTCTCCCCAGCAGTAAAGTATGGGAGCAGCTACCCCACAGGGGTCTTGTGCGGATATGACACAGAACGGCGGCGGCATGGCTGCACGGGAGAGCCCCATCCTGGAGCCCCGAGATGGACAGAACAGCTCAAAGCCCTTGGGGCCAGGCCAGGCATGCGAGGGCAAGAGCGAGACAGAGGGCCCTGGTGGGTGGTGCCAGGAGGCCCGAGGGTGAGATCTGAGGCAAGACATTTCTCCCAAAGGGACCTCAGTAAGATCACACGGGAGTAGACTCTCAGCCACCCCGACACAGAAAGGCTCTCTGCAGAGGCCGGAAACCAAGTGCTGGTCTTGGGTCGGAGGCCACCCTTGATCTTGGCCCCGCCTACGTTTCAGCTCTGCCCACCCCTCCTCCAACCCGCTGAGCCTCACCACCTCAGCGTTGGGAAGCACCTGCAGCACCCTGACCATCCCCAAGGCGGCTAAAAGGCATCCCAAACTCTGCCCAGGAGAGAATCCCGACCTCTGCAACACCCACCCCCAATAATTAAAAACAATGAATCCCCAAGTCTCCTGCCGTGACTTCAATGGACTGCAAACCTGGACCATGCTCCCCTCACTCAGCTTCTGCATTTTAAGCAGACCCCGCTGTGCTCACCCCTACTCCTGCCCCGACTGGGTCAGCAGCCTCCCCACTGCACTCCCTTGCACCTCCTCTGTTCACTCTGCAGGGATCCTTTAGGAAGGTGGAGCTGGATAAAGCCCTCCTGGGGGCTCCCAGGCACTCAGAGAAAAAGAGAAGTCCCACCTCAGCCTCCAGGATCCATAGGGCCCCATTTCCTCTCCCCCACCTCCTGGCTGGTCTTAGGGCCCTTGCGGTGCTTCCCAACTGCACCACCTCTCCCCTTGTGCACGGTCCCTCCAGGTCTGCAGTCAAATGTGGCCACCTAAGGGAGGGCTGCTGGCTGCCCCTGGACCACAGCCACCTGCCTCCACCTGTCAGGTGTTCTCCTCAGACATACATGTCTCTGCACTTGCACTCCTCTGTCTCCCTTCCAGGAAAATGATGCATTTCAGCAGGGACTCTGCCATGGCACTAAGCCCAGGATAGGATACCACCGCACCCTCCCAACAGGCCCTCTAGAAAAACCTGCACAAGACAAGTGAATGAAGTGAAGCACACCCACACTGGTCAGCCCTGGGCTTCCTCTGCCCTGGAAGCCTCTCCCCTTTCCCACTGTCCAACACCCCTTGGGGAATCCTCCTCCCTCCTTCCCAGGATCAAATGACATCTCCTTCATCGGCCTCCTCCCATCCCTCTGCCAGCAGACAGCTCTGCCCGGGAGCCCCTGGCCCCTTCTCCCTGGGGAGAGAGCGTCCCTTGGGCCGGGTGTGTCCTTTCCGTTTTTACCCAAATTACACTTCTTCAAGTCGGGAGGGCCTCTGAAGGTCATGTGTCCAGCCTGTTGTACCGAAATCAACGCCCGACCGCGCCCCCGGGGGCACAGCCCAGACGGAAGGTCGAGAGCCCCTTCCCCCTCTTTACAACAGGAATCCCCTACCCTGCAGGGCTGCCTCTCTGTTTGGGGCCCCCGCTGAAGAAAAGCGTCCGTCCTCGGTTTAAGCCGAAGCCGAGTGCGGGGCGCCCACAGCCCTCGGGATCCATCCGTGACCGACCTCGCCCGGAAGGTGCCCTTCGGGTCCCGGGGGCCGGTCTGCGCGGTGCAGCGGCGACCAGGCGACACCGCCCGGGGCGCGTCCGCGCAGGGGACCGCGGGCGCCGGCCCTCCGGCCCTCCCGGCCCGCACCGCCCCGACTCGCCCTTTGTCCCCGCGTCCCCGGGGCGCACATCCCCCCGCCCCGGCTTCCCGGCCGAGCCCGCGGGCGCGGCGACGCTCACCTGCGCCGGGGGCGCCGGCTCCGGGCCCCGGACTCGGCCACCAGCGCAGCAGCGCCCGCGCGGGGTCCAGGCTCACGGCGCAGCGCTGCCGCTTCACCCACAGCTCCGAGCGCAGCGGCTCCTCCGCCCCCATCGCGCCCGTCGCCCGCCGGCGCCGCCTGCTCGCCGGGAAGCCGGGGCGGGGGCACGGGGCGCCGGCGCGGAC
>NW_023270739.1:43743-44584 GCF_011800145.1 Mirounga leonina | reverse complement strand
GGCCCGGGGCGCAGGCCCGGGGGGAGGGGTCTCCCTCGCCGCCGGCCCTAGGGCCCGGGTCACAGTCGCCGGGCCTGGAGTAATGCCTCCTTGGTGGGTCGTGATGACGGGCGGGGTCGGGGGGGCCGGTGGCGCAGAAATGCTGCCTGGGCGGTCTCCGGGGTGGCAGGCAGGCCCGGCCCTCCGGCTGGGCGAGGGGCACCTATGCCGATCCGGATGCGGCGCCGATGGGCGGCTTGGTGTCCTCTCCAGAGCTGGGCTGGCCCTGCCTTCCTCTCAGAAGTGAGCTCGAAGGCCTGGACAGGCAGCCATAGGAGATGTGAGCCCTATTGGCCCCCGCCCCCAACTACCATAGGTTCCTCTGCTTACAGGCCGGGGGCGGGGGCAGGTGCCGCCCTCCCCACATTGCTGAGGGGAGCAGTTTGAGGCACTGGGGACTCAGCAGGGAAGGGATGGGGCAAGCATTTGAAGCGGGCGGTCTGGGTTAAGGGGCCCCCTGTGCCTGCACACCCAGGCTGAAGATAGAGTGCCCTGAAGAGGCATGTCGTGTTCCCAGGGCTACCAGCGTCCAGCCATCCTTTACTGCGCACTGGACTATGTGTCCTGCCTGGGGTGGGGACTTCAGAGAGCAGCTAAGGGTCCCAGAGCCCCTGCAGCCCCTGCAGCCCCTGCCCCAGGCACTCATGGCCAGCCTGAGAGGAGTGGGGGGCCTGCGGGCTGGCGGGCAGGGAAGGCTTGCTGGAGGAGGTCTTCCTCCCAGGGGCCTGGGATCAAGCGGGGGGGGGGGGGGGGGGGGGCGGAGTCGAGTGCGCCCCCCCCCCACCCCGTCGGGCCCCCCGGG
>NW_023270739.1:19953-43643 GCF_011800145.1 Mirounga leonina | reverse complement strand
GGGGGGGGGGGGGGGGGGGGGGGGGGGGGGGGGGGGGGGGGGGGGCACAGGCAGCTGAACCCTCCCCTCCTGAGCTGGCCCAAGGAGAAGGAGGTGCTATTCTGACCCCTGTGCCCCAGATTCTTTTCCTCATCAGAGGCCCAGTTAAACTATATAGGGGGCCTTCCCTGACCTCCCAGCTAAATGGACCATGGCAGCCCACCCCAGCAGGGCTCCAGCCCTGCGCTCAGAGCATGTCTGCCCCTCCCCACCCAGCTCCAGGAGGACATGGATGTGTCTATCCTGTAGCTCTCATGCTGAAAATAGTCCCAGTGCATAGGAAGCATGGTATTTGGTCCATGACTGCATCTGTCCCCAGTTTACCAATGAAGAAGCTGCAGCTCAGGGAAGCTGAGTAACTTGTCTAAAGGCACAGGGCTCAGAAGTGACAGAGGTCTGACTGCAGGGGCCCAAGGGAGCCATCTGCCTCCCCCTCAGCTCTCCCTGCCCAGCCCTGCTTCTCCGTGGCTCCTCCCGCAGGAGCCTCCCCTGCAGATGGCAGAAGGGCGGGCCCCATGCCTGTGCTTGGCACTGGGTAGCCACAAACACAGGCCTTACCCTGCCAGCTCCCTGCGATGCGCTCCTCACCAGGAGCCCAGCCCCTGTTCAGGCGTGGTGCAGGGAGAGGGAGGAGAGGGCAGAAGGCTGGGTGTGAGTCCGAACCCTGCCTTCGGGCAAGCCATCCCTGATCTCCAGCCCAGTGGGTGGACAAAGGAAGGCCTGCCCTGCCTCCCTCCCACGGCTGGTGTTCTGAGGCTCAGGAAATGTGGGTATGAAACTTCCTTGGAAGTCTTGCGTCAGCACCTGCCGGGGGCTTATGTGTCAGCACTGCGGCATGGAGAAGGAGGATGGCAGGGAAGTGTGGGTGGGCAGGGCCTCAGAAATGCCAGCCTCCCTGCCGGGGCACCTCCGGTGGCTTCCCTGGGCTTGGCTCCCTCTGCCCCTCCCAGGTTATTCATCTAGAGATGCTTTAATGCCGCACAGCAGCTCATAAAGGCTCTAGCCGGAGTGGGAGCCCAGAGAGGACTCAGACCCCGCCTCTGTGGGGGAGACCGTAGCATCAACCCCAAAGCGCTGATGAGGCCCCGAGGAGGGAGCTCAGGTGTGGTGGCTGCACCTGGAGGCAGAGCCTACAAAGAAGTGATTAAGGTAGAATGAGGACAGATAGGCGGGCCGTAACCCGATCGGACCGGTGTGCTTACGAGAGGAAATTTGGACACACAGAGAGACCAGGAGAGGGTCAAGCATATGAAGAGGCCGTGGGAGGGGAGCGGTCTCCAAGCCAAGGTGGGAGACCCCAGCGGAAACCAGCATGCCAGCACTTTGACCTTGTACTTCTCACCTCCAAACTAGAACTGTGAGAAAATAAGCCTCTCTTGTTTAAGCCACGTGGACTGTGCTGGCTTGCCCCCTCAGTGGAGTAATACAGTGGCCTTCCACACTGGGGGGCCTGTGGCTCCAGGCCTGGCCGAGGAGGGGCCTGGCCAATGCGGGGCCCCTCACATACACTCAGGGGAAGAAGGAAATGAAACGCAGGCTGCGTTGTCAGACCATGTGCTTCCTGTAGCTGGCTGGATGGGGAGAGGGTTGGGGCGGGGGGGGGGGTGGTCAAACCCTATCCGAGCACACTGCCAGGCCCCTGCTGTGTGCCAAGCGCTGGTGGGGGCTTTAGGGGCTAGCTGTGAAGGCAACAAGCGGGACAGCCAACGTGAGCCTCCAAAAGGCCAGGGCGACCCAGCCCTCTGTATTCAGGCTGAGCTCGCAGCTCCCGTGATGGCTGCCCGGCCGCCTCACGCACCTCTGTCCTGGCAGCCATGCCTTTCCAATGCTGGGCCTTGGCCAAATGCCCTTCCCATAAGGTCTGCCTGGGAAACCTCCACTCAGCTTCTCCTGCACCCCACATCCTTCTGTTAGTGCCACTGAGACCCCAGGCGGCTCACCCCGTGAGGCTTGCATCAGGCTGCCCCTTGTATGGCCCCAGTCCCCCCTGGGGTGCTACAGTGTTGGGGCCCCAGCCTGTGCCTGGCCCGGCGTGTGCACAGCTAACCCCAGCCCTCCGTGGGGGCTACACATGCCCTGGATGCCAGCTAGGCCAGAGCGCACGGACTCAGCCAGCAGCCCGGAGCTTGGGTCGGTCAGACTCTGCCCTGCCACCTGCCCCTTCCCCATGGCCAGTCTGCAGGCTTGGGCTGCAGCCCGAATCTGGCCAGCTTGTCTAGGCCAGACATCCTGCCCAGCAGGGGCCCACACCCACTCCCCTGTGCCGAGATCCTATCTAGGCCCACAGCACTGCCACCCAGCGCCCACGAGGATTCCGCCCACCGGGTCATCTGTGCCTGAGACCTGCTGACCCCTCCTGGCCACCAGCAGGGACCTGGCAGCGGCTGCACCTCCTAGCACCATCTCCTCTGTGGCCTCCGACCCACTTTGCCTGTGTCCCGGGAGCTCCCGGACTTATTTACTGGGATGGCCATCTGCTTATCTCTCCAGGCTTCCTTCCCATGAAGTCAGCCATACGACCTGATGCCGGCAGAGTGCTGGGTGGGGTGGGGAGACACCTGCCCCTGTGCACGCTGGCTGCCAGGAATGCCACCCTCTGCCCTCCACCGTGAAGGAGGAGCCTTCCCACCACAGCCTGTCAAGGCTGATTGCCCTGAAGACGTGTCCTGGACCCAAAGAGGCCCAAACGTTTGGAAAATAAGCTGATAATTTACAAAACATTCATCCTTGCACTGCACACGTGATCCAGACAGTAGCTACTGGGAATGGGAGTTATTTACCCCATTTTACGGATGGAAAGACTGAGACCCACCAAACTAACCCGACCTGTTCAAGTTATAAGTAGAGGATGTAGGAGAGTCTGAAATGTGAGAACAGAAGACCCACAGAAGCTGCAGCCCACACCCTCAGCAGGCACTGCATCCTGGGCACTCTGGTGGGCCAGTCTGTTCCATCCTCCAGGGCATGCGGGACTGTCCTGCCTGCCTGCTCTAGCAGGAAATGAATGCTGCCCCGACCCAGACGCCACTCCCAGAGGCCAGAGGCCAGACCTAGCCCCTGGGAAAGCCAGAGTCTGGGCCGGAATAGAGGGTGACCCCCAGTGGGCAGTGGCCACAGGGTGGATCTGAGCTGGAAGGGCTGATGAAGGGGGCCCAGCCAAAAATAATACCAATGGTGGCTGGGGATTAGAGCTGCTTGCACAGCTGGGAGCTGTGGGGAGTGCCACACCAAGGGGAAAGGCCCCAAATGCCAGGCTTGGGCTTGGTCTGGATCCCGTGGGCTCCCCAGGCCTGCCAGGGTGACGGCCCCGATGGGCGGGCTATCTATCACTGTGCTAGCGCTAGCTCATTTAATCCTCAAGATGATCCTGCTCTGCAAGTGAGGGAACGGTCCCCGTGAGCTTCGGAACCAGGGTCAGGGGCTTCCAGGGGCCAGCTGGGGACCTGGGAAGGAAACAGGGCTGAGGGGGGGCCCTGAAGGCAACCCTTGCACCACCTGGCCATACTGTTCTTTTGATGGGGAGCGGACCAGCTTGCTGTCTCTGGGGGGTACTGTTGGTTCAGCAGCAGAACCTCCTGGGGGAAAGTCTGGCTCCTGTTGGGTGAAGTCTGGGGCAGTTCAATGTGGGAGATCCTTTGTCCTCACCCCTGCAGCTGGAGGGAGTCTGGAGTCAGCTAAGGTTGTGGGGGGAGAGTGTGGGATCTGGTGGAGAGTAGTGGGGTGGAGTGTAGGGGGCAGGACAATGGGGGGGGGGGGAGCTGAGGCATTGGCAGGACATCTTCTTTCCACAGGTGAGCCTGTGTCCCCAGGGGTCTGTGGTCAAGTGTCCACTTCTGGCTGATGCAATGTGGCCTCAGTTCCTTTTAGGGGGCAGGGGCTGCCACACTGTCCATCCTTGCAGACTTGGAGAGAGGTGCCCAGGGAGTCCCCCATCTGGGTGACCAGCATGGAGCCCTGGTCAGGTGGAGTGGGGGTGAGGGTGGGGGAAACCTGACCCTGTGCTCAGGACTTCGGGGACACAGCGGAAGCTGAACGCTATGCACTCAGCATGCTTGTCTTTTTATATGTGAGGTCTACGGAAGATTTGGGAGGGAAGAGCAAAGGAGCCAGGGATCCGATGGCGGGTGGAGGAGGGACACTGGTTCCGGGAGGCAGGTGGGTCTGGGGAGCAGAGGGGGCGGGCGGGGTGGGGCTGTGCTGGGAACTGGTGCATCACAGTAGAAGGATAAACAGGGCTCAAATAAACCCATGAAAATGTAACACCTTCTGGGGGAAAGAGGATCTCAAAGATGAGGAGCAGACAAACACAATCTGTGTTCAATCCAGAAGTTCTGCAGCACACACAGAGAATATAGAACTGAGTCCCCAAAACAAAAACAAAACAAACAAACAAACAAAAGTAAGCAAGAGAAAAGAGGAAAAAAAGAAGAAAAATCAGTGGAAACATCGTGAATCGCAAGCTGATCTTGGAGAATTGTTGAAGTCCGTCATTGTGGAAACAAGGCAAACTCCCCTAAAAAGTTTGCCAGGCAGTGAGGACACGGTCCGTGGGAGCACGGGCCCCGAGGCCGGCCCCTGGTATGGTCTGCATAAACAATACCATGGAAAACCAGGGGGGAGGAAGTGATGAACTTGGGAATGTCTGGACCCCAGAACCGGGCTGACAGTGTCAGCTCAGGGCGCCTCCTTACGGACGGGGAAACTCAGGCCAGAGAGGGGCAGCAGCCTCTGAGGAAGTGCAGGAATGGCTCACGCTGGCTGAGCCCTACTGTGTGCCCGGGACCCAACCCCGCAAGCAGAGCCCCACAAGGAAAGGAGGAACGTCCTGCTGGGCTCTGCGGGCGCCTGGCCTGACTCAGGGGGTTGGGAAGGCTTCCTGGGAGAAGGGCATGGAGCTGAGGTCCAGAAGGAGCACAGGGGACACTGGAATGCAGACAGGGCAGTGACTGCCCAGAGGCAGTAATCACAGTTCTTTCTTTTTTTTTTTTTTTAAAGATTTTATTTATTTATTTGACAGAGAGATAGCGAGAGGGGGAACACAAGCAGGGAGAGTGGGAGAGGGAGAAGCAGGCTTCCCGCTGAGCAGGGAGCCCGATGTGGGGCTCGATCCCAGGACCATGGGATCATGACCCGAGCCGAAGGCAGACGCCTAACGACTGAGCCACCCAGGTACCCCAGTAATCACAGTTCTAACAGGAGGGTGCGTTTCACGACTGCACAGCTCAGCCAGGAAACCCAACTGACGAGCCCTGCAGTGGCAATGATGTGCCTACCTTTCACTGATAACCTTACTCTGTGTCAGGAGGGACCTGTTGACCACATCTGTTGGAGATAAAGCTAGTTGTCCCCATTTTACAGATGAGGGTCTTGAGGCCCAGGGGGGCAATCTCCTACCAGAGCAGGGCTTTGAGCCGTGCTTTGTCTGAGCCCAAACATGCACACTGGCTGTTTCTACAAGCGAGTATGGAGGGTGACCCTCAGTGGGCAGTGGCCACAGGGTGGATCTGAGCTGGAAGGGCTGATGAAGGGGGCATGCATCAGGGGTGGGGCCAAGGGCAGACGGCCCCGGCAATGTGCTGCTACCTTGGCCTATTGATTAGTTTAAAGAAAAGTTACTTGAGAGCCAGCCTGTGCAAGAACACTCAGACCCTCTTCCGTGCCCTGAAAGCAGGAAATTAATCTCCCATGTGAAAGGAACCATCCCAGTACCAGGAGGTAAAGCGACATCCTTATCAACAGAGATAAGAAATCCAGGGCTGAGGGCGCCTGGGTGGCTCAGTCGTTAGGCATCTGCCTTTGGCTCGGGTCATGATCCCGGGGTCCTGGGATCGAGCCCCACATCGGGCTCCCTGCTTGGCGGGAAGCCTGCTTCTCCCTCTCCCGCTCCCCCTGCTTGTGTTCCTGCTCTCGCTATCTCTCTCTCTGTCAAATAAATAAATAAAAATCTTAAAAAAAAAAAAAAAAAAGAAATCCAGGGCTGAGAAGGCTGTCCTCACAACCTTTGTTACTTTTTACTAATTTACCACCCCAGCCCAAATTCTGTTGCGAATTCCTTACCAATCGAAGCTCCGGAAGTTATATTTTCTTTGTCCTGTCAATTCCTCCCAGATTTATGTCTCTGTCTGAAAAGCGTAAAACCCCCCTGCCTCAGTCATTTTCTTCTGTCTCAATTTCCTTATTTGGCCTCCGTGCGCACATAATAAGACTTTGGGGTTGTAGCTTTTTTTTTTTTCCTGTTAATCTGTTTCCTGTAAATTTAATTCTCAGTCCAGCTGGAAGACCCTGAAGACAGAGGAAGAATTTTTCCCTCCTTACATCAGAAACCAAAGTGACAGTAAGATCTTTTTTGTTATGGAAACATCCAAGAAATCCTCAAATAACCGAACAAAAAGATAAACAAGAACCCCTTTAAACTGTTTCTCAGGTGCCCTAACATCGCAGGGCCCTGGGGCTTTGTTCACCTGGAGGTGAGTGGAAGCTGTCCCATGTGGGGTGGTTGCTTGCCAGGCGGTTTCTCCCAGGTGAGGGGACAAAGGACTTTGGCAGACAATCCAGGGTTAGGGAAATTTACAAGGCTTGTATCTTATCTCCAAAACTCCCTACAGGAAATTGCTGTGGTCTAGGAGCTGACATTAAAAATTGCATCTAGACCTGTGAGGAGCATAATTACACAGCCCAGGAAGAACAGCATGTTCCAACAAAATTCCTGGAACTAGTTAATCTCCCAGCTTCCACTGAGCAGCCAATGGGATCCTTTTTAGATGGAAATCCAGATTACATCCAAATCCTTCCCCTCTGCCCTCAGGGCCTCCTTGCCGGCCTCCCTCCTCTCTGCTCCTGGTTCAACGCTCCCCAGTCAAATCCTCTCCTTGATATTTCTTGAACAGCCAAGCATGATCCCACCCCAGGGCCTTTGAACGTGCTGGTTCCTTTGCTCTGAACACCCTCTTCCACCCTCACCCCTCGGGTAGTTGCGTGGTCCAGATCTCCCTTCACTCCTGTCTCTGCTTAAATGTCAAATGAGAGCCTCTGGAGGAGGCAATGCCTTTGGGGAACAACTCTATAAAATGGGTAGGGGGCCTGGGAAGGGCCAAGTACGGAGCCGGCCAATCCTCCCTGTGACTGGCACTCCACCTGCAGGATTCAAGGAGCCCTGTGGATTGGGCCTCAGGACTGGTCAGCCCAGTTTTATCCACAGGCTTCCTTCCCTACTCCTAGGGGTTAACTGCACTTCTTTGTGAGAGTTGGGCCTTTTTTCTTGCAGATGTCACATGCCTGGTGTCAGAGAAGGGGGCTGCTGGAGAGAAGGGTGGTTGATGAGGCTGTGGAGAGGCACGGGATGTGGTAGCAGGTACCGGCTGGGAGGGTTGGGAGGCCAGGGGCCTCCTCGTTTTCATCTTTGTGTCCTTGGTGCCAGTATGAAGCCTGGCAAAGGGCAGGAATGCCATACATTTTTGCTAATGAATGAAAATGCAAGCACAGGAAAGGCAGTGGAGCAATTTTAATTTGAGACAAAGATGAGCTTAAATGTGGGGCTATATATAGAAACACTGGGACAGACATTAGGGAGTGGTGGGGACTGAGGCAACCAGACAGCAGATTATTGGGGCTTCCCAGAGAGGCGAGAACCCCACGTGTATGTGTGTGTGCGTGCATGTGTGTGTGTGGAGAGAGAGAGAGAGAGAGAGAGAGAGAGAGGAACCTTGTGATTTTAAACATTGGCAACTAATTCCAATCCAAACTATAAAAACTAGGCAGGAAAACAAAACCCAGATGCAGGCCAGAGGCGTTCAGAGACCAGCCCAACCGATACCTGGCTTAAAACCGCAGGAGTTAGGCTAGAATTAAAAGGTTATTATTCGGGTGCCTGGCTGGCTCCGTTGGTAGAGCATGGGACTCTTGATCTCGAGGTTGTAAGTCCTAGCCCCACATCGGGTGAAGAGATTGCTTAAAAATATAATCTTGAACAATAAAAAAAGGTTATTATTCATTGGTAGGGACTGATGAATACATAACAGTGGTGTGTATGCATCTACGCCCCAACAGCGAAGAAACAAAATCACAAAGGAAAGGGTTCTGGAAGTGCAGGAGAAAATGGTGGGTATGAATGTACCGTGTGCAGGTGGATCCAGCCAAGGGCAGGAGCCAGAAACGGCCCCTCAGTGACGGGCACAGAGACCCAGGCTCAGTCCCCCGCGCAGAGCTCACCGTGGAAGCAGGAGTGGGCAGTCCCCCGTGGGAGCCACAGCCCCGGGGGTGGGGGGAGGGTCTGGGTTAAGCCAAGTGACAGGTGACAGGGGCCCAGAAAAAGCTGCAGGTCAGTGGTGGCCGGGCTACGCGTCCAACCTACTGCAGCCTGGCTTTGCTGTTCTCAGTACGGCCTGACTGAGCGATAACTCGCATACCACATGCTTCCCTCCCTTAAAGCACACAGTTCATTGGTTATCGGTGGGCTCACCACGATCACTTTCAGGGCATTTTCATCACCTGTGAAGAAACCGCGTGCCCTTAGAGATCACGACCCTTCCCCTCCTGCCCCAGGCCGGGTACGCGGGTGCTCCATCCTTCACATGAGAGATCTGCTGTCGTAGGGCTGGACCACACTGGATTCGTTCCATCATCAGCTGCTGGACATTGGGGGCGTTTGCACTCTTTAGCTGCTATGAATAATGCTGCTGTGAACATCCGTGCACGAGTTTTTGCGTGGACACGTTGTCAGTCCCCTCGGGAGCGTACCTGGGAGCAAGGTTACTGGGTTACAGGGCTAACTCTCTGCCTGACTGTTTGAGGAGCCTCCACACGGGTCTCAGCCGCTGCACCACTTGGACACCTGCTAGCAGGGCTGGGTGGTTCCCATTTCCACACGTTCCGGCCCGCACTTGTCCTCACCTGTCTTTCTGATTGTAGCCACCCTGGTGGGCATGACGGGACTCCTTGGTGAGGCTCAGCCTGGCTTTCTCAGTAATAAAGCTGACAGTCTGATCCGCTTTGGATTTCTGTGTCTCGTCTCTCACTTGGTTCTGAACGTGGGAGGAGTGGTTTTTTTTTTTAAAGATTTTATTTATTCATGAGAGACAGAGAGAGGCAGAGGGAGAAGCAGGCTCCCAAGGAGCAGGGAGCCTGATGCGGGACTTGATCCCAGAACCCTGGGATCATGACCCGAGCCGAAGGCAGACGCCCAACCATCGGAGCCACCCAGGCGCCCTGAACGTGGGAGGAGTATTACCTGTTAGCCCCTCAAATCCCAACCACTGCCTCTGTATCTCCTGTGGTTGGAACTAACCCCACCCTCCCAGGGGCCCACTGTCCCACTATAGGGCTTCTGTTTCAGCACCTGGAAACCTGTGTCCATTCATTTCCTTTCCTTCTCATGACCGAATTCCTCAAGAGCAGACACCCCAACAAATGGCATATTCACTGGGGCCCAGTGGATAAATCTCTGGGCTTTCAAGTGCTGTGATTGATTAGTGATGTCTGTCACTGGCAGGGGAGGGAGCACACAGGGAGAGGCCGTTTTGGGTCAGCTCCCCAGAAAGCTCTAGGTCCAGAGTCTGACGGTGGGCTCTGCAGAAAGGCTTTCATGAGACCACAACCACAGTGGCAAAACAGACCTGAAACAGCCATTCCATGAAGAATCACAGGAGAGAGAAATCAAACCTGTAGGAGATCCTGGGTGGCTTAGTTGGTTAAGCGTCCGCTCAGGTCATGATCTCAGGGCCCTGGATGGAGCCCCACACTGGGGCTCCCTGCTCAGCAGAGAGCCTGCTTCTCCTTCTCCCTCTGCCCCTCCCCCTGGTTGTGCTCTCTCTCTGTCAAATAAAGAAATAAAATCTTAAAAAAAAAAAAAGAAAAAGAAATCAAACCTGTATCCTGTATTCACACCTAAGATTTGCAAACAGCCAAGGGGCACAGGAGAAGATGCTCAATGTTACTAGTTGTTAGGCTGTAAATCAGAACCACGATGAAATATTGCGTCATGCCCGCTCAGATGCTATAATAGAATGATGGAGAGTAGCAGGGGTTGGTGTGGACGTGGAGAGACGGACCCCTCGTCCATTGCTGGGGGGCGTGGGGGAGGCAAAATGGAGCAGCTGCTGAGCAACAGTTTGGCAGCCCCTCAAAATGGTAGTAAACACGGAGCTTCCCTGTGACCTGAAATCTTCTGAAAGCAGCGACCTGGACAAGGACGTGCGCATGATCACAGCAGCCGAGGGCAGAGACAACCATGGACGTCGATAGAATGTGGAGAATCTGCATCCTGTTTGGATGAAGTGTCCAGAACAGGCAAATGCACAGGGACAGAAGGTAGATTAGTGGTTGCCAGGTCTGGCGCCAGGTCTCTCTGCGGAGGCCCTGTGGGTGGGGACAGGATTTCCTCTCTGAGCGAGCAGATTACTCTGAAATACGTACAGGTGATGGATGCACAAAAACGTGAATTTCTTAAATGTCACTGAATCATATGCTGTTGAACGGTGCTCACTGCAATGGTTTCAGCTGTATTTTTCCGCCGCTGGCTTGTTGGAAGGCAGCGAGGAGCCCAGGGGTCCCCGCCTGGCTGTGCAGGTCACCCTAGGCTGGCCTGACCCACGTTTCCTAGCCTCCCCAGGCACGGGCTGGGCCGCTGGGCTCCCGAGCCCTCCAGCTGGGCTCGGCCCAGGCAGCACGGGGTGGGTGACCTCATTTAGGCCTGGAGCAGAAATGGAACAGGCAGCGCCAGTTAGCAGCTGCACGTGAGCTGGGGACCAGCTAATTGGCCACAGCCTCCCTGCACTTTTGTGGGTCATGGAAAATTCCACACCAAACGTTCTTCCATTGGTAGGCGGGGTCCTGGGGGTGCCCTGCCCCTGAGGACACACCCAGTTTTGCCTCTTGCTTGTCCATGAGCCAGGTTGAGGGTGTAGGGAGCAGGGGAGGCACGGCCCCCAGAGATCCCGATTCAGTGGGGTTCTGGGGGTGAGGACCTGCGCATCCACACTCTCCCCGGCTGGTCTGGATGTAGGTGGTCCTCACACTGCCCAGTGAGGCACAGTGGGGTCCTGCCTTGCCCTGTCCCACCCAGGGTCGGGAGTCCAGGCCCTGAACCTGCTCTGCACCTGGGCCTGGGGGCCACCTGATCGCTGCCCAGCCCCAGAGGCCGGCTGGCACCCGGCTGCCTGCACGGGGCCTGGCCTAGATCCGGGCACCGTGTCACTGCTGCTGTGAGCCAGTTTCTCCGAGCCAGAACTCCGGCCTCTTGGACACACAGGCCGCTGGTGTGAGGAGAGCCCCGGCTGGATACTAAGAGCCATCTTCTGGCCCAGGGCTGCTCTGGTGGCCAGCCAGGCAACCGGGGGCTATTCCCCTTGCCTTGCTGGGCCCCACTTTCCTTGAAAGCACTCATGGGGGTGCAGGAAGCCACATGGTCTCTCAGGGTCTTTCCTGCTGACACTGGGACCCCGAATGTGCTTTTCTATCCCAAAGCACCCCACCTTTAAAAAGAAGCATGGGTCTCAGTGGTGAGGGCCCACACAGCTGGGCTTCCTGTGGGCAACCGCTTGGGGAGGTCAGGAAGCGGAGCAGTCCTTCTTGGAATCATCCCTCTGATCTTCTGCCCTTGCAGCCCCTGCAATACCCGAGAACAGGGGTAACGGCCTGAGAGAGACCACACCCTTCATTTACACCCCCTTCCTCTTCTGAGGAGCTGTACCTCTGCCTCTATCCTCCGTCCTTCCTTCCCCGTGGGGGGTG
Organism: Mirounga leonina; assembly: GCF_011800145.1. Lineage (NCBI taxonomy): Eukaryota > Metazoa > Chordata > Mammalia > Carnivora > Phocidae > Mirounga > Mirounga leonina. The sequence goes on along the minus strand of NW_023270739.1, from coordinate 31,877 downwards.
CCTTACTCTCAGGAGTGGGGGAGGCAGGAGCACCCGCCAGTTTGGGGGTCGGGGATGCTGGGGCTCAGTCCAGCTCAGCCCTAAATATAGTGCTGGTATCTGGGCCTCAGCTTGCCCGTCTGCAAAATAGGGGTACAGAAGAGATGGCCCTAGGACACTGTTGGCTCTGATACCCCTGAGGCTCCCGGCCTTTGCCTGCTCTTTACACCTTGTGACTTCCCTGGAAGCAGTAAGCAAGCAGGAAGGGCAAAGTCTCCGGGCACACAGAGCCTGCTTTGTCTCCTGCTTGAACTCCTGCAGAAAAAAAATCACCCTTTCATTACCCTCTTTTTCCAATAAGGAAACAGGCTGAAGCCAGCATGACCATGAGTCATAGCGTGAATCCAGATCCTCGGGAAGACATTTAAAGGATGCTCTGTTGCCAGGCTGCCCCCCCACGCCCCCCCCCACCTGTGGCCAGCGGCCTCCGAGTCGGGGTCTGTTGGTCCTGCCGACAGCAGGGGCAGGAATTCAGAAGAACCCGTGAGATGCATGGCAGAGTGGTTACCACCCCCATTTCACAGATGGGAAAGGTGGCCCTGAGGGAGCCCGGCTGTGCCTGGTCACACGGAGTTGGGGCTGCCTGACCCCAGCCAGCTCTCTGGCCACCCCGGCGTCCTTCCCAGGTTACAGTGAGTGATGATGCCGTGCCTGTGACACAGGGGGATGCTTGGGAGAGGAGGGGACGTGGAGACTGGGCATCAGTGTCGCACTGCAGCCATAGGGCGGGGCTCCGGGAGGCTGGCGCTGACTGCCGTCCTGGGTGGCGAGCAGGAGGGAGGCTCAGACACTGAAATCCTCATCCCTGCACTCCCCTAGCCCCTGTCCCTGTGGGTGTGATGACTGAGGCGCACAGTCAGCTCCCCGCAGCCTGGCCGTGCCTCAGGCAGGATGCCAGGTCGCTGGGACGCCAGGTGTGGCCGAGGCGGGCAGCCGTGAAGGAGCATCTGGGGTCAGTGGTTGACAGGAGTGAGCGAGGAAAGAAGGAAGCGAGCAGGGCAGGGAGGGCGAGGCTTGCACCTGGCCGGGAGCCCGAAAGCCGGGGGCCGCTGCGGCTGCTGGACGTGGGGCCACAGCCCGGCTCTGACAGCTCAAAGGAGGGAACCGCGGGCTGAGAGCCCACCGGGGCAGCCCTCCCTCAGCCACCAGTCACGCACCAGCAGCTTCTCTGGGGCTTGAAATGAGAGCAGGTGCCCTTCATTCTCCCGCCTCCTTCCTCCTGTGCTCTCTCCCTAGGTCCAGGTCAGGTGGGGTGGGGGGTTCTTGCCCACCAGAAACCCCTGCAGCTGGAGCCATGGGGCCGGGTTACGGGTGCAGCCTGCTCTAAAGCAGGAGTGAGGCTGCGTTGGGGCCCAGGGGGTGTTACCAGCCCTGTCGGTTGGGAGGGTGCCTGGCATCATGGACCCCCACCAGGGGCCCCTTCTGTGCCTGGGCTTCTGCCCCTGCTGGCCAGCACCTTCTGCACACCGCTTGATGTTCAAGGCCTGGGGGGGTGCGGGGGCGGGGGGTGGTCCCAGTCTCGGGCTCCCTGGCTGTCCCTGTGTCAGGGGCACAGAGCGGGCTACCGGACCTGGGAAGACCTGGAGGATTTGGGCACAGGCGTCCCCAGGTCGTGTTCCCACAGGGCTCCTGGGACTCTGTCCAGGCATCCCATTGCAAATGCCCTGGCACCACTCCAAGCAAGCCTTACCGGTTCTTCCATTCTGGCTTCTGCTCGTTCCTGGCCGGAGGGTGGCCCAAGTCTTTGCTCCACTTGGCGCCATCTAGAGATGGCTGGTAAACACTGCAGCGAGGGAATTCCCTTCCCTGCAGAGCCTCCTTGCTCCCTAGTGTCTGGGAGGATCCCAGTCCTGAGGGCCCGGGTGGGCTGGGGGCAGGAGACGTGGGATCACAGGGCTGAAGGTGTGAAGGGGGAGGGACATGGGAAGCTAGGCGAGAGCCCGGAGGGGCTGAGTGTGGTATAGGAGGTGGACAGGGGAATTCCCGAGCTGAGGTCCTCTCGGTTGCTGCCTGAGGCTGTCCCCTGAGGTCTTGCCTTTCCCTGGGCTGAGGCACGGCTGAGGTCTGTGGGATGGGGCCAGAGGGTCACTTCACAGCAGCTCTGCCCTGGAGCTTGGTCCCTTGAGCAGGGTCTGTCTTCAGATACATTACCAGGGAGCCTAACCTCCCCAGAAGGGCTGTTCCTGTCCCCCTGCCATGTCCCAGGGAGATCTGGCTGAGCAGCCACCATCCTCCTTTGGAAGAACCAGCCGTATCTGCAGGTCATCCAGGAAGTAGGAGTGGCCAGTGCAGACCCCACAGCATGCCCATGCACCTTGGGGCTTGTTGTTATCGTCACAGAGCTGGGTGGATAACCACCGGATTCCGGAATTTAATTTTTGTGCAGTTCACGAGCTTCCAGGCTATGAAAAACAGCTAACTTGGCCTGGAGATCTGTGCTGCACTGAGCATGACCAGAGTGTGTTCTGTGCTGGAGCATCCCCTTGCTTTCCGGCGGCCACAGTCCCTGCCCTTCTGTGGCCCAAAGGGCAGGAACTGCTTTTCCTCCCTGTGCACCTGAGCCCATCGAAGTTTCTGGACTGTAACGTGCACCCCAACCTTGGAACCAGGAGGAAAGTTTTCCTAGCTGATGGGATTGGCATCTTAGAGGAAGCATGGGCTGGAAGTCAGCCTTTACAAAGAGTACTTTCTGCACTGAAAACTTTGTAACCTTAAATTCAAAGTAGCAAGCATGTTGGGAGCAGCTACAACGGACGAGGCTGGGCACAGGCCGTGTTTGAGGAATGGGGGTTTGGGGAATGGCATGCCAGGCTGTACCCTTTTCTGAGAGACACTGAAGAAGTGTAGGCGTAACCCGGCTCGAGTGGAGCAGGCCCACCGAGCAGGCAGGAGGGTATGGGAGGCATTTTTCAGTTTAGAAGGAAAGAGGTGGCTTTTACTTATTGGCAATAAAACATGGTGTAGAAATAAAGAGCAGTTTATACCAGAAGTTTTCTTTTTTAAAAAATTAAAAAAAAGATTGTGTTTATTTATTTGACAGAGAGAGAGAGCAAGAGAGGGAACACAAGCAGAGGGAGCGGGAGAGGGAGAAGCAGGCTTCCCGCCGAGCAGGGAGCCCGATGCGGGGCTCGATCGCAGGACCCTGGGATCATGACCTGAGCCGAAGGCAGACGCTTAATGATGACTGAGCCACCCGGGTGCTCCCGTACCAGAAGTTTTCTAACTTTATTTTCCATGTCTATTGGTAAAAAAATTTTTGAACACAAATCTGTGCATATTTATTTATAAATTATGTGCATGTACCTCTATCAATTCATAGTCTAAAGATGAGCAAATTTAATTTCTTTCCTTCTTTACCCAGAAGGTAAATAGAGAGGGAAGTGTGGCTCTCTCCCCCCCACACCCAACGACTCAGCTGTGACCACTGCTGACCTCAGCATAGGTAGGGGACAGCTGGGACTCCAGAATGGCCAGATCCAGGCCATTCTCCTGTCTCTCGTCTGCTGCCCCTTCTTCCACACATAGGGAACATGCCCCCAACCTTCCCCAGCTCATATCTTGCAGCTTCTCCCATGGGAAAGGGTACTATGACTGCCCTGTCATCCCAAAGCTCACACACCCACTGGTGCTGGACGACTCTGGCCCCACGGCAGGGTGTCCAGAGAACCATCTGGGAGACTCGTGCTCGGGGATGAGTTGCTGGGCAGGTGGTCACAGGGGGTTCCTGCAGCCAGAGCATCCTTCATGAGCACACACCTGCCCTCATCTCTCTCATCCCCGAAACCCAGCGGTGATTCCCACGTTCATCAGGCAAGGCACTCTGTGATCGCAGCCTTCTTTTCTTTACAATAAAAACATTTTAACTTATTTTATAAGTTAAAAAAAAGAAAAGACAAAGGATCAGAATGAAGAAGAGATTATCTGACAGGGCGGGGGCTGGATACGAAGCAAAAATACTCAAACCCCGTCAACATAAAACACACAGGAAACCCAGTGAGGAATGTCTGAAGAAACAATGGACCCTTCCCGAAGTTCATAAAATGAATGGCTGGAATCAGGTGGAGGGACTTTTACTGGAATGACGTGGGTCACATGATACGTTAAAGTTAAGCCTGGACAGATATTTGTGAGTTTCTTAACGTATTTCCGAACAAACGACTTCCTGTTATCCTCCACCCAGAGGCAAACGCATAGGCATGTTGGTGCCTCCAGAGTAAGGCTCTCCGCCTTGATGGAGCGATTGCTTTGGGTTAGCAAGTGATCTGAGTCTCAGGTGGGCAGTGAGGGCCTTCTCCTCACTCAGAGAGAAGCTCTGGGAAGCGAGACTCCCACTCTGCCCGAGGAGAAGAGAGCAGGAAGCCCGCAGCCCCTGTGGCCAGCGGCCTGGGGGGACCAGGTCTCTGCACCGAGGGGCACAGAATCCAGAACACTGCAGAGAAATGTGTCTGCAGGCGGGCTTGAGCTGTGTCCAAGCCTTTCTCCTACGTGGACTCACCCAGCACTGACCCCATCAATCCCCTTTGTTGTTTAAATCAGCTGAATTATGTTTTCTTTATCTGGGAGCACCGTAACTGATGCGATGCCCTTCTAGAATTTTTCTTCCAGGTCTGCAGGTAAAACTTTTTCCAACAAAGGTTGTCACCTGCCTTTTCCATTTAGCCATCCACTTTTCTCTATAAAAAGAAAGTGCAGGGGCGCCTGGGTGGCTCAGTCAGTTAAGCATCTGCCTTCGGCTCAGGTCACGCACGATCCCAGGGTCCTGGGATTGAGTCTCGCATCGGGCTCCCTGCTCAGCGGGGAGCCTGCTTCTCCCTCTCCCTCTGCCTGCCTCTCTTCCTGCTTGTACTCTCTCTCTATCTCTCTGTCAAATAAATAAATAAAAAAATCTTAAAAAAAAAAAAGAAAGAAAGTGCAGATCAATGTCTTTGTTTTTAAAGGCTGCACTCATTGTGTTACATCGGCGGTCTCACACCTCGCTTCGGAGTTTCCTTTACACTCAGACATTCAGATGTCTGCCAGTTTCCTACTGTTCGCCATACCGTGGAGAGCCCCATGGGCATGTACCTTGGTTCACTTGCCTGACTGTTTCTTAAGATGATTCCTATGGGGGCAACTGCAGGGTCGAAGCGCACATGTGTTCAGGGCTTTAGATGCTTCTGGTCACACCGGGCCACACAGATGTGATGCTCGTTTTCCCTCCGACCGTCTGTTTTCATCTTTGCCCGTCTGCCCGTAAGTGGTGTTTCATTGATTTTCTTATTTGTAAAAATTGCTAAAAGTCCCATTTGTATTTGTTCATTTACCACTTGCCTTGCCTCTTTAATATGTCTTGTGATCGATTTCCTCAAACATTTAAAAAATACACTTAATTTTTATTTTTTATTTTTATATTTATTTATTTATTTTTAAAGATTTTATTTATGTATTTGACAGAGAGAGAGAGCGAGCAAGAGAGAGACAGCACAAGTAGGCAGAGCAGCAGGCAGAGGGAGAGGGAGAGGGAGAGGGAGAAGCAGACTCCTCGCTGAGCAGGGAGACCCATGCAGTGCTCAATCCCAGGACCCTCGGATCATGACCTGAGCCAAAGGCAGACGCCTAACTGACTGAGCCACCCAGACAACCCATACACTTAATTTTTAAAATTGGACTGTTTCCTATTGGGGTCTTTTATTTATTTATTTATTTATTTATTTATTTATTTATTTATTTATTATTTTTTTGAGTAGACACCACATGCAGCATGGAGCCCAATGCCGGGGCTTGAACTCACGACCCTGAGATCAAGACCTGAGCTGAGATCAAGAGTCGGGGATGCCCAACGGACCGAGCCATCAAGGAGCCCCTTTTACTTCCATATTTATATCATTTCCATATGTTCACACTGTGTTAGGCCTGGTTATTATTGACAAATACGTCAACATTTTTAGGCCATCAAATCAGTCTGTCAACACGGCTCCTACCTTGGCTGGTGCAGTAGCCATTGGGGTTCCTCCCCAGCATCCACACCACATCCCCCTTGTTGGGTAGCAGCCACAATATTTAGAAGGATGGACTCCCATCACCCCTTTGGTGTAGACCACGCCAATGTGGCATTTCCTGGCCACAGTGACTGGTTCAGGGGTAGGCACATGGTCCAGGTGGCACACAGAAGTATCCTGGGACCTCTAGGGGCCATCGTCCTGTTGTTCCAGACTTCCACTCACCTCTGGGCTTGTTCAGCTGCCTAAACTGAAAACTTCCTATAATGTAAGCCCATCTGAGTTGGATTTTCTCTTTCCTGCAACTGCCAACATCCTAACTCATGCAGAATTCAGTACTAGGAAGTGGGATGTGGCTAGGGGGAGACCCTAAACTCTAGACATGGCCGAATTGAGTGAGGGAGGGGGCAGGAAGGAGGACCATCTCTCATGGGGGAAAATGGGGAACTTTTGCTCGGTGTCCATGAAATATCATGGTCGGCTGAATAATGGTCTCCAAAGATCTCTGCATGCTACACCAGAACCTGTGAATGTTACTTCATATGACAAAAGGGAGCTTGTAGGCATGATTAAGTTGAGGGCCCTGAGAGGGGCTGGTGGTGCTGGATGATCTGAGCAGTTCCTTGTGAGAAGGGTCTGGGAGGAACTGGAGTGAGAAGAGGCAGAGGCCAGAGCTTTCCAGATGGAGGCAGAGGCCATAAGCCAGGGACAGTGGGTGGCTGCTGGAAGCTGGGAAGGCAAGGAAGAAGGTCCCCCCTGGAGCCTCTAGAAGGAAGGCATCCTTGCCTACACCCTGATGTTAGCCCTTTTGTGAACCTGCATTTGGACTTCTGAGCTCCCAAACTGCAGGAGAACAAGCTGAGCTGTTTTCAGCACTTAGTTGGTGGTCATTTGTTCCAGCAGCCCCGAGAGACCAGTACAAACATAACTGTCTCCTCTTTACTCAGGGACGCGGGCTATCCGGGAAGTCGGTGGGAGCCCTCACACTCTGTAGGTGGGGTGGCTCACTCAGCAAGCTCCCAAGAGACACATCGGGACATCGTAAGCCTGAAGCTGGCTCATCCAAATGCAGAGAAGCCTGAAACTTTAACTTGGCTAAGAAGAGATCCTTTCTGCCCTCCAGCATGGCTGGAGGTCAAGAAAACCAAGACTCTGCTCCAGGCCAAGCTAATGAGAGCTGAGCAGGCAGGTGGGTGAGTTAGCAGGGAAATCCTGGGGCAGGGGCCGAGAGGACTCCCAGCCCGGCACCGTGCCTGTCTTAAGCAGCTCCCCAGAAGCATGTCTCTGGCCAAGAGGGTGGGCCCTCTTTTTGTGGGGTGCAGCTGGCATGCAGTCTGCAGCCCAGTGCACGGGCCTGGCACTTCACCAGCGAGGCCTTTGTTTTCCAGACCCCCATAGTGGAGACCATCAGATGGTGGATGGCTGGGGTGGTTAGGCCGAATCCCATGCCCTCTTGCTGGGAGACAGAAATTTCTGGTTTAAATTTTCCCTATTCGTAAGAATTTTGGCTTTGGATCCCAGCCCTTGGAACTGACCAGAGGTGGATGGACTGAAGTTTGCTAAGACTTTAGGTCACCTGTATTGCTATGGGTCATTATGTATTAGGATTTGTTTCCTTTTCCCTCTTCAAGGCAGGAGTTGTGCTCAGTGGATAACTCAGTCTGAGGTCACTTGGCCACGAGAGGCTACATCTGACCCCAGCAGAGAGAGCATCACGCCTCCCAGATGTGCAGGCCTCACTCAGACAGAGCAGGCTCCCTCCAGCTGTCTGTGAAGGTGAAGGGCAGAGGAGGGGGTGGCGGGGACAGGGTGCTGTGTAAGGGCTCGGTGACTGAAGGGGTGACCCGCAGCGCCTACGGGCTGTGCACGCCCCTCTTCCTTCTTTCTGTCAGCGGTCTCATTTTGTTCCTGTCTCCTGTCGCTGCTGCACAGAGGCACCTGGGGGCCCCCTGATGTTTGGGGTGGCCGAGGTCCGTGTGCTGCAGAGCTGTGGGCGTGGGCGGGGAGCCGTGGGAGTGGGACTGGGAGCAGGCGTGGAGGCTCTGTTTTCCTTCCTTTCTTTTTTTTTTTTTTTTAAGATTTTATTTATTTATTTGACAGAGACAGACACAGCGAGAGAGGGAACACAAGCAGGGGGAGTGGGAGAGGGAGAAGCAGGATTCCCGCGGATCAGGGAGGCTCTGTTTTCTGAGTTCTAGGTGACGCTCAGGGCCCCGCTTGCCCTGGGCACCTTCCCCGAGTGCCTCCCGGCTTCTCCGGCCTCCACCACACTGACCCAACACTTCCCCAGCCAATCTGCCTGCCTCCCTGCAAACAGCGGCCTGAATTCATAGTGGGCTGAGACCTATTGCTGGGATGGGAAGCAGCTTGTCCTCGGGCCCCGGAGGGGAAGTTCTAATGAGTCCAAGCCGGCAGCCTGTTCTCCCTAGTGACTGGTCTCTCCTTCAGTGCCTGACTTAGTTCTGGCTCCTAAGGAAGCCGCCTGGGGGATTGCCCTTGCTGGATAAATCAGAACTTCTGGAGAGGTCTTCTTTTTTTTTTCCTTCAGCCTCCTTCCCTCCCTGTCTGGCTGGAACACTGGCATGAGCACGTGATAGATGGAGCTGTGACACCATCTTGTGACCATGAGGCAGCACGCCTGAGCTTGGTTGCACTTGTCTCGTCTGAGCCAGTGCATTTGAGGAAATGCCTTGTAGGAGGTTTATTGGACGATGGGTAATTTTATGTGCCACCTTGACCGACTGGCCATGGTGTGCCAAGACTAAACTCCATTCTGGGTGTATCTGCGTTGTGTTCCCAGATGAAATTTGAGTTTGAATTGGTAGACTCAGAGAAAAGTAGACAGCCCTCCCCCGTGTGGGCCTCAGGCAATTCCTGATGGCTTGAATACCGGGAGAGAGGAAGGAAGGAGAAATTTGTCTGGTTTTTGCCTCACAGCTTGGGCTGGGATTTAGCTCATCTTCCTCTGCGCTCAGACTGGGCTTACAGCCGCTGCCTCTCTAGCTCGCAGGTGCGGGGTTGTGGGACTTCTCAGCCTCCATAACTGTGTGAACCAACTCCTCATAATAAATTTCCATTTACACCTCCCCCCGCCACTTGGTTCTGTTTCCCTGGGGAACCCTGACTAGCACATACACAGCTATACTGAGGATGCACTTGGGAGCCGTGCCTGTGAGAGAGTGAGGGACACGGGGCAGGACGGGACGAGCAGAGGTTGAGCTACAAGCAGGCATGATGACCTTTTCCGATCCTGGAGAGCCTGGAGAGCCTGGAGCTGGGACAGCCCTCCAGGGGCAGCGTGAGTTGAGGACAGAGGGCTAGGTCTTTGTCTCTTCACACCGGCCAGTCACTGGATGTGGGCTGGCCTGGGGGTGAGGTAGCTCCCTTGGACGCAGCGCAGATGGTTCCCAGGGAGCCCTCGGCTGGGCGTGGGCAGCACCAGCACTCCCTGCAGTGGGGACTGGGTACCTGGGTGCTGGAGGAGTGTGCCCCCCCGGCATCCCCTACATCACCGAGTGACTCAGCCAATAGAACATCACAACAGCCGCCTGCCTCTGGCCTTTTTGTGGGCAGAAAACGAGGTTTAAAGTGCTGCTAGTCCAGCATCCTGTTACTTTCCATTGAAGGCATCATCCGAGGTAAGCCTTGGACCTGGGGGCACGCTGGTGAGTTGGAGGGAAGGGAGACAGAAGACCCAGCCTGATCCATGAAACAGATGTGGAGGGACATGACTCAGTGCTCCCACGCCTCACTCCAACAGCAATGGATTCTACACGTCCACACCTCAGCGGCGGAGGCTGACATATCCCACACTGTCCGGCTTTCCTCTTCGGTTTTAGTGGTGGGAGCTGATTGCATACTTTGTGAGTGTGGGAGGCGCTGCTATTGTCCACCAATATCCACCCCACCATTCTTCAGTAAGAGAACTCAGCCGTTTCACTGGGAATGGATGCCCAGCCAGACTACACTCTCTGGCATTCCCTGTGCGTAGGGTAGTCACAGGGGATGTGAGCAGAGGCAATAAGACCCAGTGATTCACGGACCTGTACCCTGGGTGTGGGTTTCAGGGAGTCTGATCCGGCAACCGGAGGCTCTGCACAAACTAGTGTTGGTCCAGGGGACCCACTTACAGCAAAGGAGGTGGTGGCGGTGAGCCTGTGGCTGGGGGACCCACCGGTCCTCCAACATACACCACACTGCCCAGAAGCTGCTGGGGCCTGACAGAGCAATGAAGCTGCCTTTCAGCTCAGAGTTTATAGCCCCTGAGTCCGGGTGCCCTACGTGCCGCTGTGTCCCCTCTAAGTAAAGACCTGGGTGTGGGAAGCAGGGGGTGGAGGCAGGACTGGATCCGCTCACATCACTCTCAGAGGTTTCCTGTTCTCACAATTCTGGCCTCTTCTAGAAGTCCCGAGCCCCAGAGGGGGAACACTGCCAGAAAGGGATGTGGTAAGAGTCTGATTCAATGTCGAGTCATGGCTCCTTGTGCCAGCAGACTAGCCAGGCGAAGAATGGGGTCTCTCTGTGGCCACCAGAGGAGGTAGGGGTGCTACTGCCCGGTGGGGCCAGAGGAGAACACGTCTGACACCTACATGAACCTGCTTCTCTGCCCAATTTTGATGGCATGTGGACAAGTACCGCAGCCATGGTCTGAGAACGGTGTGATGATCGAGGGTCTGAAGCCTCTAGGATGATAGTCTGGGTCACCCCACCAGGTAGCTCATCCAGAACAGAAGAGGGAGTCTACAGTGGGTAAGAGCAGAGGAAAAGGAAGTGGGAGGGGGGGATGGAGGACGGGATGACTGACCGCTGTGGCTCTAAGATTGGGTCAACCTTCCTCTTGTAAATTTCCACAAAAGGAAGCAGGCAGAATCCTAGAGATATTCTTCCAGTGGTGACCCCTGTGACGCTCCTGGATCCGAGTGGTGCCAAGGTGGACTGCAGCCAGCGCTACAGTGTGCTGCCAGATGCGCTCCTTGGGACAAAGGCTCTCATTTCCTCCGTGGCCGGGAGTGCTAGCTGCTGATGGCTCAGAGAAGTCCCTCTGAGGAGCTGCCTGCAGCTGCAGGGCCCCCCTCCCAGGGGGCAGCCGTGCAATGACTGGTTTGTTCACAGTGCAAAGGCTCCACCCTCTGGTCTCAATTCAGGATCTCTCTCCAGGTGGCCCCTCACCGTTCAACCTCTCCTCCCCAAGAAGCTGCCTGCACGCAAGGATCAGCCATGCCCAAGACTCCCCTGTTACCCAGCGCTCCAATCTTTGTCTCCCTGCTGCAGCTGTGATGCTCCCTCTCCCTGGAGCCACTCCTTGCATTTTGTCCCATCTTGCCCGCTCGCCTTAAACTACAGTCACAGGTCTCATCAATTGTCCCGACCCCTCCACGCCTCTCAGTGAACGCTGCTCATTCATTGTCTCATCCTTTTCCAAGAGTGTGCTCACAGACACAGCAGTAAGAGCTCCGTAATCAAACATTTTATACATGGGAGAAGTCACAAATAATATAACAACAGCAGCATACATTCCCTCGGCCATCAGAAATAAAGCATAATCATAAAACTGAAGCCCCTTGACTTCCTTACTTACTGATCAAAGTCCCCACCAATACCCAGAGGCAACCACTCTCCTGAATTTAGTGTTTAGCATTCTTTCTTACTCTAAAAGAATGGAATTAGGGGCGCCTGGGTGGCTCAGTCGTTAAGCATCTGCCTTTGGCTCAGGTCATGATCCCAGGGTCCTGAGATCGAGCCCTGCATTGGGCTCCCTGCTCCGCAGGAAGCCTGCTTCTCCCTCTCCCACTCCCCCTGCTGGTGTTTCCTCTCTCGTTGTGTCTCTCTCTCTCTCTGTCAAATGAATCAATAAAATCTTAAAAAAAAAAAAAAAGAATGGAATTAAATAGTGCATGCATCCATATT
>NW_023270739.1:16290-19853 GCF_011800145.1 Mirounga leonina | reverse complement strand
ATTCATTTTGTTACCATATAGCATCCTATTGGATAGCTATGTATCATTTACCAATTCTCCTAGAGATGACTTGATGACCTTCCCCGCTGCCAGCAAAAGCAGCATGTTGCAGTGAATGTTCTTGTCTTTGCACACTTGGGCAAGCTGCTCTAGGGTACACACCAAGGGCGGAATTGCTGGGTTGTAGAGTATATGCATCCTTAACTACTAGAAATTGCTAGATGGCTGTTGAGAATCACTAAATCAATTTATACTCCCACCAGCAGTGAATCAGTTCATTCTGCACCGCTCACAAATCCACATCCTTGTCGATTTTGGCATTGACAGATTTTTAAGTTTTAGCCCATCTGTCATGTGTGAAATGGCATGTCCTTGGATTTAATTTCCATTAGCTTAAATCTTAGTGAAAGTGACCTTCTTGTTTGTTGGGGCACCTGGGCAGCTCATTAAGCATTTCCTTTGGCTCAGGTCATGATCCTGGGGTACTGGCATTGGGCCCTGCGTCAGGCTACCAGCTCAGCGGGGAGTTTGCTTCTCCCTCTCCCTTTTCCCCCTCCCCCTCTTGTGCTCTCTCTCTCTCTCAAATAAATTAAAAAAAATTATTTGTTGCACAGGGGTGCCTGGGTGGTTCAGTCTGTTGAACTTCTGACTCTTGATTTTGGTTCAGGTCATTATCTCGGGGTCATAGGTTTGAGCCCTGTGTGGGCTCTGCGCGCTCAGCGGGGAGTTGGCTTCTTCCTCTCCCTCCTCATCTGCCACCATCCCCCATGCCCTCTCTCAAATAAATAAACAAATCTTTTAAAAATTATTTGTTGCACAAATAAATACAAAGTGCTCCACTCATTCGTTCTGGTTCATGCATCTGTCCTGTTTGATGCCTGCAGAGATCCCATTCCTAGACTGTACATATGTTATACTCAGTTTATACACCTGGCCTTCTACCAAACGCTCCTTTTACATCCTATCCTTACCAAGCTCCCCAGCCAAAATCCATTTCTGGGGATTGTTTCTTCTTGGCTTTGTGTTTTGATTATGTTGCCATGATGCTGACCTATTCCTGTGACTTTGCCCTGGCAGATCCTCCCATCTCCTTGTCTGGACACTAATCTGTCCTCTAACCTCGTGCTTGGCTGAGGTCTTACATCCGTGACCTTGACCCAAGTCATCCTAAACCAATCATAAACGTAGGCTGCAAACAGGCTGACCCCTTGCTCTCCTGTTTCTGTGATTGGCACTACTAACCCTTTGCTCAGTGGGTCCTGAAGCCTTCATCAATCTTGGTGTCAGTCTTGCTCCTTCCCCCAGGAGACCTGAGGCAGGAAAGCATCCTCAAGCTATAGGGACAACCGATCTAAGATGCTATAATTGCATCCAGCCAGTCACTAACTACTGTCCATTTTTTCTCTGTGAACTCTACTTCCATCATCTTCGGTCCTGCTGTCACCTCGCTGATTCTTGCAATGAGCCAGAAGAGCTGCACAGAACCCCTGAAGTCCCCAGTGATGTCCATAGGGGACCCCGGAGGCTGTTAGGAGCCAGTCTCTGAGAGGATTTCTGAGGCCTCGGGGCTGTATATTGGGAAGAGGTCCCTGGGGCCTTCCTGAGCTCCACTAGGAGAGAATCCCGGGAGACTGCCTGAGGCTGTGTCAGGAGGGAGTCCCTGCGGATCCACTGAAACTTTATTGGAAGATCTCCGGAGATTCCCTGAGGTCATGTAAGGACAGGATCCCGGAAGAGCTCATCAGGCTATGAACAAAGGCGCCCTGAGGATCTAGTGAGGGTATGTCAGCTGGGGATCACCAAGGATCCATTAAGATCACACCAAAGAGAAGATTCCTGGAGTTTGTATGGTGACAAAAGGGGGTCCCTGGAGAGTTCCCGTGGTTGTCATTCATCCAACACACACTTGCAGAGGCAGAAGACCTCGGCCCCACTGAGCAGGATCTCACAAGCTACCTGTGGACACAGAGATCATAAAAAGTCAGGTAAATGTTGCAGGGTGGGCACAAGGACCTGTGGAAAGGGCATAAAATTCGGTGTCCGCGAGGTGAGCGAGCCATTCTGCTCTCCCGGGAGGGGCAACCTTTGGGGGTGGTGGGCATACGGCTGCCGTACTGCATGTAAAGAACCCGGCGCAGATCTTGCGTGCGGCAAGAACTCCATCAGTGCTACCCATCAGTAAGCGAGGGGCACGGGCAAACTTACACGTGCAGCCCAATTCTTGTCTCACGAGAGAACTGGCGGAGGTGTGTCCGCGGACTGTCCTGCAGTCGGGAAAGGCCAGGACCTGGCTTCTCGGTCCGGGTCCGCGACCACGAGAAATCCAGCGCCAGTCACGCACGTCACCCCACATCTCCGTTGGCTACGTCGAGTTAAAAGAAGCAAACACCAGAACACCGAAACATAACTTCAGCAGCTGTCATTTCACCACGTAACCAACGCAGACTCGCTCTTTTCAAAGATTTCATTTACTCGAGCGAGCTCTCGAGCGAGCGAGGGCACCAGCCGGGAAGGGGCAGGCGGAGGGGGAAGCAGAGTCTCCCCGCCGAGCGGGGGCCCGACGCGGGGCTCGAGCCCAGGGCCCTGGGGTCACGACCCGAGTCCAAGGCAGACGGCGGGCCGACGGAGCCGCCCGGCGCCCCACCAGTGTAGACGGACTCTCCCTCCGCTCCGCTTCCTGCCGACTCTTCGAAAACCCTGCCGGGGGCTTCCTGCTCCGGGTTCCGTGACCCCCAGGCGCCCCCCCCCCGCTCCGCCGACCCCGCTGCCCCTCGCTGCCTCCGCGCGCCCCGGACCCTCCCGCCGCCTCGCCCGGCAGCAGAGCACAGAGCCGGACGGGGGCCCCAGCCAGCCGCCACCACACGGACCGCAGCCGCCACACCCCCTCCCCGGCGTCGCCCCTTAATGCCGTCACGCCCGCGCCTTGCGTCCGGCGCGCCTGGGCGGAGGCGGGACTTCCGGACGCGCGGAGGCACAACTTCCGGGAGCAGGCGGAAGAGCCTCTGGGCTCTGGGCTCGGGAGTCCGGGGACCGCTGAGGAGCCGCTCGGGGTACAGGAAAGGGCCGCCGGGCCTGGCCGGCCGCACTCGAGCTGTCGGGGCCGCGGGCCTGAGGGATGAGGAGGGGCCATGGCCAGCGACGGGGCCCGGAAGCAGTTCTGGAAGCGCAGCAACACCAAAGTCCCGGGCAGGTGGGTGTGACGGGGCGGCCGGGTCGGGGTCAGGGGTCAGAGGTCAGGGGGGCGCGTGGGCCCGCGGGGCTGCGGGTGGAGTCGGGGGTCTGGGGAGGGCTGCTGGGGACGAGAGGGACGTTGGGGGGCCGGGGGGCTCGAGCGCAGGGTCTGGGCGGTGACGGGGGCTGCGCGCAGACCGAGGCTTGAAGGGAGGAGGAGCAGCTGCGCGCGAGTCTTCCCGAGGCCGCAGGCTCTCCTCGGTGACCCTCCCGGGCGCCCTGGGAAGCCGAAGGGGACCGACTCGGGTCGCGCTGCGAAGGGTTCGGGGAGTGCGGACCTGGCCCGCTGGCCGCGC
The DNA here is from genome assembly GCF_011800145.1 of Mirounga leonina. Lineage (NCBI taxonomy): Eukaryota > Metazoa > Chordata > Mammalia > Carnivora > Phocidae > Mirounga > Mirounga leonina. The sequence continues at coordinate 16,326 of NW_023270739.1, read as the reverse complement.
GGGCTGCGCTTGCCGGGCGATCGCCTCTCCGGGGGG
>NW_023270739.1:0-16280 GCF_011800145.1 Mirounga leonina | reverse complement strand
TCCGGCCGCAAAACCAACTCCTTTCTTGAGTCCGCAGCAGGAAGCGAATTAAGGAAAAGAAATTAAACAAAAAATGAAGTGCGTGCAATGACCCGGGTGCACCCCGGAAGCTGTTCGGCTCCAAAGTCCTGATCAGCGTGCGGCTGATCCCCGGCCCGCGCCCCGGGGGAAGGTGAAGACAGTGCGTGGACAGTGCCTGGCGAACGTAGATTAGAGAGAAACAGATGTCAAGATTTCTTTTTTTTTTTTTTAAAGATTTTATTTATTTATTTGAGAGAGAGAGAGCAGGAGAGGGGGGAGGGTCAGAGGACAAAGCAGACTCCCCGCCGAGCAGGGAGCCCCACGCGGGACTCGATCCCGGGACTCCAGGATCATGACCTGAGCCGAAGGCATTCGCTTAACCGACTGAGCCACCCAGGCGCCCCAGATGTCAAGATTTCTAAACACGGTTTATTCTGTTTGTAAACTAATGTCTGAATACAGAAAATTAGGAATTGTGGTATTAAAATAATTCCATGTAGAATCATTTATAAACACAGCTTATTCGTAAGTGTTGCATAAGAGACACTATGGGTGGAGTGGTAGAATTGTAAACTTTGGAATTCACTGTGTTCGGTCAGAAGCATTCAGTTTTCAGAGTGATTTGGGGAATTCGTAGGAGTGAGTTACTGACTGCTCAGACACGCTGACTTTGGAGGGGATCAGCAGAGGCGGCCAGAGATCCTGCTTCACGCCACAGGGTTGTGCATGATTGAGGAAGAAAAGAGCTTTCTTCAAAACCAATGTCAGGGTCCAAGGTGATGTGAAAATTCTGGAATGGCAGAGAATAGGAGGTCCCAATAGTGACAGAGACAGATGCTCCAGAATATAGACCCCGGGGAAAACGAGCCACATGGCAGTAGAACTTTTGTGTGTTGCCTTTAGGTCTTGAGGTTTTGGTTCTTCCTCAGTCTAAATAAACTCTGATTCTTAACCAGCTGAGCTCTGAGGATAGTCGAGCTGCAGTATGGAGTTATAATGGTGAATAAACATTTGGATTGAGGACTATCTCTTGGTAATTTGTCTTTGTATTGGATTCAGTAGTGGCCCCCTCCCCCCCATTCATGTCTATCTGGAAGCCTGCGAGTGTGACTTCATTGGGACGTAGCATCTTTGCAGATGTGATTCAGCTAAAATGAGGTCATACTGGGTTAGGGTGCGTGCTAGTCCAGTGACTGGTATCTTTTTTTTTTTTTTTTAAGATTTTATTTATTTATCTGAGAGAGAGAATGGGAGACAGAGAGCATGAGAGGGGAAGGGTCAGAGGGAGAAGCAGACTCCCTGCAGAGCAGGGAGCCCGATGCGGGACTTGATCCCGGGACTCCAGGATCATGACCTGAGCCGAAGGCAGTCGCTTAACCAACTGAGCCACCCAGGCGCCCTGCCATCATCTTTTAAATGATGGAGTCTTACCAAAAAAACTGTGTCACTGGTGTATCTCTAGTAGGTGATTTGGCCAGGGTCTCACACTGCATGAGAGGTGGTCTTGCCAGTAGCCCCCCGTCCTCTATTCACGTTGGTCCTTAGATTGTCTATTTGGCTGGGGCTTTCTTAGAAATTTCTGGATGAAGCAGGATGTGTGATGTGGTGGAAGCACCTCTGACTTGGTTCTGTGGTCTGGGTTTCAGCCTTTTTTTTTCTATTAATCTCTGTGTGACTTTCACCAGGTCATGTCACCCCTGGGGCCATCAGTTTCTGCCAGTGTAACCTGCTGAAGCTGGATGAGACCTAAGTGGCTGAGATCTCCAGGCACATATTTGTTCGGTCTGGTCCGATTCTCTTTGATGAACACGAGAGAGGGCCTCTTGGAGGAGCTTTGAGAGTTTGAAAATTCATTCATTCAGTAGATATTTGTTTAACCAACTCTTGGTGCCAATAACAGTTCCAGGGGCTAGAGATACACCAGTGAACAAAACAGATCAGAACCAGTGCTGTCTCAGAGCTTACAGCGGAGCTGGAGGGGCAGAGAATAGAGACCATGACTAAGTTAAGAAGAGAGTTACCTCCGAGAAGGTGGGAACTGTTATCCTGTTATTGAAACCTAAAGCAGAGAATTGGGATTGGGAGGCATGTGGAGTGGGGAGGGTTTCCCGGTGATAAGGTGGCCAGAGAAGGTCTCACAGAGGAGGTAACATTTGAGCAGGACTCACAGGAGGGGAGCGAACAGGCCCCCTGGGTGGCTGGGAGGACAGTGGTCTGGGCAGAGGGCCAGTGGAAAGCCCCCGGTTGGGAGCGACAGCGGTGTGTTCGAGAAGAGCGGGGGGCCTGGTGACTGGAGCCAAGGGAGGAGGGGGAGAGTCCTGGGGCACGAGGTCTGGAAGCTGGTGGGGGCGGGCCTCGTGGTCACAGTGGAAAGACGTGGGCTTTCTGTCTCTTATTCTGATGGGGGAGCGCTTTGGAGGGTCTTGGCAGAGGTGTGGCAGGATCCCTTTGGCCTCTGGGTGGATGCTGGTTAGGGGCTGGGAGGGAAGGACGGACGCAGGGAGACCAGTTCGGAGGCTGTGGTGAACGTCCAGGTGAGAGGGGATGGTGGTGCTGCAAGAATCAGAGGGCGGGTGGTGGGGATCAGGACGCGTTCAGTCTGTGACTCTCTGGGGCTGGCTCTTTCTTGGGCCAGTGACCCACTTGGCTCCGAGGGGCGGCTGCCCTCTGCAGTTGTGGGTGGCACTCTTGCCACACTTAGCTGTCAGTGGCAGGACGAAGTCACTGCCCACCGCGGTGCGAGCGCAGGCGGCCCTCCGGCGTGGGTCCGGCGTGGGTCCGGCGTGGGTCCGCCGGGGCCGCGAGCGCTGCGCACAGGAGGCCGTGCGGGCGGTGGGGCCTGTGGAGGGCGACGTTTGTGAGTGGGATGGAGGCAGGAAGGGCCCAGATTGAATCGGCAAGGCTGTGGGTGCTTGGGGTGGAGCTGGAGGAGAAGACAGCTCACGGTGTTGTGGCTCCGACAGCTTTCAGCTTCCAGCGGTCACAGCCCGAGGAGTCTCCGAGCCGGTGAGACATGAGCTCCACCGTCATTGTAACAGGCCGCCATCACTCATCAGCTGAGGGGAGGACTTGTTGGGGGGACAGTTCATTCGTTCAGAACGCATTCTGTGTGCCAGGTCCCGTGCTGAATGCTGAGCCAAGAGATGTGGCTCTCAGAGGCTGCTGGGGTGAGGGAGACGGTAAGCACATTGGTAAGTTCTTCGAAGGTCATCATCTGGGGGCGTTGGCAGAAGCACAGGACCCTGCGTCAATGGAAGGCCATGCCCTTCCAGAAGAGGTCATGCCTGACCTGAGACCTGTAGGTGGAGAGGGAGCCAGCCCACAGAGATGCACAGATGCGGAGATGCGGGGTGGGCGTCAGAGCACTCCTGGCAGGGGAAGGGTGCTGCGGGGACCCTGGGGCTGGGGAGGAGGATGGCAGGAGGGGAGCCTTGTGAGAAGAGGGGTGGGAGGCGGGCAGGGCTTGGAAGGCCGGCAGGGCTTGGAAGGCCATAGAAAAGGGCCGCAACGAAGCACTGAAGGGTGGCGATCACCAGGGTTCTGGCCGGAGGGATGGGGCGTGGTTGCAGAATGATGGACCCCAAAGATGTCTGCATCCTTATCCCTGGAACCTGGAACCAGACCACATGGCCAAAGAGTGAAAGGTGCAGATCTGCTGACCCTGAGGTGGTACCTTTTCCTGGGTGGCCTGGTGGGTCCAGTAGAATGGAGTGAGCGCTTAAAAGTGGTCAGAATCAACAGCAGATGAACGCTTGTCTTGTCGCTGGCTCTGAAAGTGGAGGCGGGGGCCATGAGCCGGGGGGTGCGGTGGCCTCCAGCACTTGGAGTGGCCTTCTGCTTACAGCCGGCGGGAACCTCGGTCCTACAACTGCAGGAAACTGGATTCTGCCAACAGCCTGCATGAGCAGGACGTGGACTCTCCCCAGAGCGTCCAGAAATGAGTGCAGTGGCCAACACCTACACTTTAGTCCCGTGAGAACTGCCTTGGACTCTGACCTCCAGACTTTAAGATAATAAGTGTGTTTCAGGCTGTGTGTGGAGGACCGTTAGAGCAGCCACAGAAAAACCCTGAGGTGGGAGGAGGAAGGTTGGAGGAATGTGCGGGAGGGATGTTGGATGGGAAGGGTTGTGGGTAGACCTCCGCACCTGACCCTGCAGAGTCTTGCCCTTGAATGTGGACAGGGCACCTGCTTCCGTCTTCCCGGTTGGGCTGGCCCCTCACCGCCCACCTCTGTGAAGCGCATTTAGTCCCGAAGGACTGGAACAGCACTGGGAGGGCTCTTCCTCCTGTCTCCTTGGGTCCAGGAACCAGGTGGAGGCCCTGCCTCTTTTTCCGGAAGCTCGGATCTGCTGCCCTGACCAGCTTGCTCTTGTGTTTTCAGAAACCTGTTTGTTTCCTTGCTTGTATTTTTGAAGTGGCTGTTTGGACGGAGTGCCTGTTTATTCCTCTCTTCCCGTGTTGCGAGGAGCCCGGGAGTCTCTCGGGTGGGTCTTTGTGTCCTGTGCGAGCGGGTCTCTCTGGGCTCCGTCTGTAAGTGGAGTTGGTCTTACTGTGCCAGCGCCTTGGAAGCACCGGGGGTGGGGGTGGGGGTGGTTTGCTATGCACACAGTTCCTCTTGCTTGTTTGTTTCTTGGTGGTCCTGTTTGATGTTACTAAATGCCTTTTTAGCTGGTCTGGAAACATTTTGAAAGATGAACTTAATGTGAATCATGTTTTTTCTCTTTTACATATTTGTCTAATGTAGCAAGTCTAGACTCTTATGGGTTAATCTTAAGTGAGGACAGAAATGATTAAAATAAATAAATCCCTGATGATTTTGATTAAACATTTTTTTTTTTTTAAACTGAGAGCAGGGGCAAGTATTCCATTCCCCGAGTGCTGTGAAGACATGGTCGGAGGTCATGGGTGGGAACGAGTCAAAGTGCCCTGGGAGCCTACGTCTGTTTCTCTGTTCCCCAGACTGCCCTGGGCTAGCCCTGCCTGCGTGCAGCACGGAGGAGGACGGTGGCGCAGTGACCGGGGCCAGTATGGGACACCCGCCCCGCCCCGGCCGCTCCAGCAGCTCCGTCTCTAACCGCTCCTCAGCTTCCTGGTGCTCAGACGTGCGCAGTTTGGAGTCTGGCCCTGCAGGCCCTTCGGGGTGCAGCACGGGTCTGCCAGGGGGGTCCTGCAGACAGCCAGGTGTCGGGATGGCCCTGTGCCGGGCCCTGGGAGCGCAGACAATGCCGAGCGAGGCTGCGGACAGACGTCCTGGGGCAGGGTTTTGTGCCACACCCCGGACGAGGCACTGTGGGCCTTGTTGTGACACTGCACGCTCGAGACTGCTTCTCTCCTGCCGGGGTCCTGACACACGCCGCGCCGTCGGCCCTCCCTGCGGCCGGGGGTTTGCAGACCCGGAAGCCTGGGCTGTGGATGGGTGGCAGAGCTGGCTCCCACTGCTGGCCCCTGGGCTCGGCCCTCGCCCGGCTCCTCTGGCCTGGGGGTCAGGAACGCGGTTCCCGTGCGCTCGGATTTGCACAGCCGTGGGGGTTCTTCAGGAGGAGAGGAACAGCTTCTTCTAATTTCACCCTGATATTCCCTCCACAGACCAGAGGCGGAGGGGTTGGGAGGCCCAGAGGGAATGGGGCAGCCTGGGTTCTTCCCGTCTGTGGGGCCCTGGGCTTGGGGGACTTTCATTTTGAGTATCCCTGGTCTTTGTGTTCCCCCATTCTGAAATGCTGTTTCCTCTTTTCTGGGGGTTAACATGGAAATTCCAGCCTGAGTGCTGAGGGTCACAGAGGTAGGTGCCCGTGGTCGTCAGTGGTTAGAACAGTGTGGACCGCCTGCAGTCACGTGAACTAAGGGCTGCAGATGCTGTTGCCGGGGCTCGCACAGCCGGCCGGGGAGCCCGCGCACCAGGCCCTGTGGCAGCCCTGCCCGAGTGTGCTCCCGTCTGCCCAGATGGTGCTGCCGAGCTTGCGTCTGTCCCAGGCCCGCGGCTCCTAAGCGAGTGAGCCGCCTCTGAGCCCAGGCATGCTAGTTCAGGGCAGAGCTGGACACTTCTGGGTCCCCGACGGCATTAGCTCTGTTCCCTGGGGACCCTCCTGGGTGTTCTTGCCCGTCCTGGCATCCATCCTCTGGGGGTCTGGAGTTCGCCGGCGCTGGTGTGTGCCCACTGCCCCGGCTGGCATGTCTGTCGTCTGCTGTCTTCCTTCTCACACAGCCTCTGCACTTGAGCTTGGCCATGCTGCTTGTGGCCAGCCCCCCTCGATACGCTTCTCAAATGTGCCATGGAGCAGCTCTCCACCTGTTCCCGCGTATACCTTGCTCCAGTTTTGAAAGGACCCTTCTTTCAGTGAACCTTTGTACTAAACTAAAAGAATAAGGCTTGCTGGCTCTAAGGCTTATGCCCAGGGGAGACAAACAGCGCTTAATTCCTGTCTTCTGGATGAGCTCCTGATCCTTCACGGAAAGCCCTCCGCAGGGTGACTGGGAATGTCACGGGGCACTGGGCATGATGTGTGTGGAGAGCAGGGCAAAGGGCAGGGTCTTGGAAAGGGGACGGGTCCCTCGGCGCCACTGTGAACATTGGAGGCAGGGGGCAGTCCGTTTGAGGGTGTTGATACATGGGCTTCTCTAGTTTTTCCAGTGAACTTGTTTGCAGGTGGTGAGGCCAGCCAGTTGGTGGGACGATGTGTTGTGCTGTCGGCGTGGGGATCTAAAGGGGGCCTCTGGCCACGCTGCTTTCAGAATTCAGGCCGGCTCTGGGAGGAGAAAAGCATTTTCCTCCTCCTGTCGGGGGCGCTGGGCAGTTTGATGGGGTGGGGAAGGAGCACATAAGCCTGCCTCCGCCGACGGTAGCCGTCTGCCGGGCCGTCTGCCGGGTGAGCTGGTAGTGCCTCGGGTCGGGCCGCCGTGGCGTGGCTCTGGGCCCCGTTTTGTTTTCTCTTTAGGATTGTGCTCTTTCTTGGATTAGTTTTCTGTTCCAAAACCACTCACTAGAGCTGTGTGGCATTTTATTTCCAGACCAAATGTGGATTCAGAGACCGGCCTGATTTTCAGTGGCTCAGTTGGGATGGGTCAGGCCAGGGAAATGCAGGAGCTGATCAGAGGGTGCTCTCCTTTTGGGTTCTGAGAGAGTGTGCTCTGTCCTGTGGAACTTAACTCCTTCACGTGTAAAAGGCTCAATCATTCAAATATTTGTATAACAAAGAAGCATTAAATGTCTCAAGCATTTATTGGATGCCTTCTGTGTGCACAACAGGCCCTAAAGTTTGCTGGCCTGGGCCCCTGCAGGGCAGTCTGGGGGGCGCTCCCAGTTCCTGGGGCAGCGTGGGCGAGGGAAGGGAGATGCTGGTGGAGGAGGGTGGGGGTGACCTCAAACTGGACCTTGAAGGACCGTCCGTTCCTATAGGTCCGTACTTGGTTGTGGGGGTGTTCTGTAGACAGGGCCCGGGGCTGGCCTGTGTGGCAGCCGAGTGGCTGCAGGAAGGCCCGGCCGAGGAAAAGGTGAGCAGGAGAGAAGAGCGTTGCTAGCAGGGACCTGACCGAGGGGGCTGGGCTTTCAGACGGGGTGGGCTGGAGGCCATCGCTGGCCCCAAGTGGGGGTGTTGGTGTGGGGAGGGGCGGGAGAGGAACAGGGAAGGTTCCAGTTGTTCCCCAAGGGCGACAGGAAGACCTTGCAGACTTTGAGCTGGGGAGTGAAGCTGTCCCCTGACTGGCAGAGCCGAGACCAGAACCAGAGGCAGCCGCGTGGGACAGTGACAGAGGGGAGGGTGGAGCTGTGGGAAGTGGTTCAGGGTTTAGGAGGACGTGGAGATTGGCTGAATGCGGGTGGCCTGCTTCAGGGAGGAGGGGAGGGGGGCCCTTGGGCTCCTGGATTGCCATTCATGGAGATTAGGTCATGGAGGGAGTTGGTGACCTGGGCAGGAGGAGAGACCGAGCCCCGATCCAGGGTGGTGGGGATAGCAGGTGGGTTTTGACGCCACAGACGTTGGCAGCCCAGGAGGGCCAGGAGCTGCTGGTGGCAGAGGGGCGTGAGGGGGTGCAGGAGACAGGGTGCACTCGTTAGTCTTCTGCCTGATCCGTGGGGGTTGTCCCGGGGCTGGACACTGTGAGAAGTGGGCATGAGGTGTGGCAACTGGGGCAGAGCTGACTTCCGTAGTGGACCCGTTAATGTGAGGAGGGGAGCGTGTGGCTGAGTTGCCAGTGGTGCCCCAGAGGCAGCGATTTGAGAACCCTTTACCTAGAGACGGTCAGGAGCATCAGGAAAGCGCGTGGTTTCCCGTAAAGTGGGAAGAAGGCAGGGCTGGGGCCTCGGCTGGGGGGTGTGGAGGTCAGGAATGTGCAGAACAGTCTGAGGAGCCCCTGGACAGGCCGGCAGGAAAGGGGGTGCGGTGGCATGGGGGGATGGAGAGCAAGGTCGGGAGGGCTGGACGAGGTGCGTCTGGAGGCCAGACGAGGGCAGGAGGATTGAGGGAAGGTGGGACTTGGGGGTGGCTGGCCACCACGCTATACACTTTCCCTGCTGATTCCAAAGCCTTCTTTCTTCCTACTCATCGTATCTTCTGTTTTCCATAATACACACCCATCACTTTTGTCTGGGTTGAGGTCTCGTGGACGTAGAACATTGTAGGAGTTTTGGGCGACAGTGTAATGATTTGATACATGTATATCTTGTGAGATGATCACCACAGCCTGTCCTTAACCTCCACCACCACACAAGGTTCAGATTGCTTTTCTTCTGGTGAGAACTTGTGAGGTCTTCTCTGTCAGCTGCGGTCAAGTCTGCGACACCGTGTTACTAACTGTAGTCACTGTGCTGGCCACATCACTTCCCCAGGACTTATTTAAGTTTGTGCCTCCTGCCCACCTTCACCCTTTTGCCTGCCTCCCCCCACATCAGACAGCCACCAGCCTGTCCCCTGTATCTGTGAGTTCACACGTTCCTCTTCTCATGTGGAGGAGCACTTCATTGTAAACATGCTCATTTCCAAGATCTATTCCAAGAGACTGTCCATGGAGCAACCTGCTGATCGACTCAACAACTGCCCGAGTCTCTGCTGGGTTCTGGGGGCCCCAAGGAGCACGACAGGAGACAAATCCTGTCCCTTTCACGGGGAGCTCTGGCCCCGTGGGGGCACTGGACGGCCAAGAGCGTGTGGGACAGGCTGAGCGGCAATGCCGGGTGGGGTGGCGCGGGTGTCATTGCTGGGACAGCTCGAGAGGTGCTCCGGTCTGGGTCCGTGGGGCCGCGTGTGCCTGCAGCTGGCTCCGCGGGGGCCGAGAGCTCCAGACTCTGCTGTGGGTGGAGGGACGATGGAATTGTTTGCTGTGGTGATAATGGTGTTTCATGCATTTTCCTCTGAAGCCCTCTAAAGTTAATTTCCTTGGAAAACTTACTTCTTCTGAATATTTTATAAACCTGGGGAACATCGCTGTGTGTTAGAGCGAGCCTAATGGTAAATCAGTCGCTAATTGAGTTCATATTTCAGAAAAGCATGTTGAGCACAGAGGGGGCGCAGCATGGTTTGTGAGCCCGGCCGGGGAGGGTGGTGGCTGGAGAGGTGGTGGCCGCGGCGGGGGCTCCCGACCTGCCCACTGATGCCCCGCGCCCGAGCTGCGGGCGAGCACTTCATCCTAAATGCCGGCATAGGTTCTTGGTTTCCTTTTAGGTGCTTAGGACACTTCTTTTCCGTACTTTCCCTTCCTCTCACGCTTCACTGTCTCAGGGCTGAAAGCAGCCCTGCTACTCCAGCCTTTCACTGAGGAACAGAGAGCCATCCTGGTCCCTGGCTCGTCAGTTTTGTTGCCAAGCCAGGGCCTTGGTGGTGGGGCGTCCTAGTTAGACCAGAGACATGTTTGCCAGGACACGTGGGAGAGAATCTCCCTCTTGCTTCTCCCGCTGCTCTGCTCACCTGTGTTCAGATGATCGCCTGCCATCGTGGGAGCCGGGGGCGGGCAGGGGTTGTCCCTGTGTCCCTGGCTCCCTGGCGTCTCTCCAGCTCCGGTGCCGCTGCCTGCAGCAGGTGCTCAGCCAGTGTCTGCCGAATGAAGGGTGCTCTCCAAGGGGGACCAGGCTTGAGCACTTGGCCATCCACAAGTGGGCACTCAGACAGCCTTAGATTCTGGTTTTTATTATACTTTCCCTGCCCGAGTTGTAAAGGTGGTGGAGCAGAGTCCTGAGGAGCCAGCGGTGATTGTTCAGGGGCCCCCGTCTCTCTTCTGTGGGCCTCCCCCAGCTGACCCGTGTCTCCAGCCTGTCCTCACCTGTGACCCCCTCTGCCTGGGGGCGCCCCTCGCTCCCACCTCCTGCTTGTGGTGAATCTCAGCTTTACTGTCTCTGTCGCCTGCCTTCCCCTTCCTGGTGGGGGCGTTGCAGGGGTGACTCCCTGTGCCTCATGCAGGAGGGGTGTGCTCTGTTGAGAACTCAGGGGCTATTGTCGGGGGGCCCTCTTCCGGGCGCCATCCTGGGGGGCATCTCTCCACCTGCCTGTCCCTGGGCTGCCCTGTGGGGTGCGGTCCTTGGTCTGGGCGCCTCCCTCTCAGCTGGATGGGAACCTCTGAGGGGCCACAGGGTTGGGTCCATGACTCATCGTGAGTTCTTGTGCATTTGTTCTTCCATCTGAGAGTCCTTCCCAGCCACCCAGTTGTGTGGTCGCTAACGCTATACACTACGTATACTATATACAGGATGGAGACCCGCCTGCCCAGAAAATGTAGCTGTGGTCCCCACTGTTGGCCTGCTGATAACCAATGAATCCTTCTGAAGTTTCGTGGTCTTAGTTCAGGGGTGATATCATGTCTGTCATTTTCACTTGAAGCTACTAAAATGTTTTGTTCTGGGCTGGTGGCATTAGGGACTTCTGTCATTCGGGGCTGCAGAGGTAGACTCAGACCTGTTTAAAGGCCAGTTTAAAGGGTGGCTGGTGCAGAAGGGCTGCCTTGCTCCAGCCTTCGCCCCCCGCGGCACAGCCACCTTCCCGGACACCCGGTCAGGGAGGAGACCCTCCTGCTTCTTCCGCCTCTCCCCCTCCCTCCCTCCCTCCCTCCCCCTTTCCTCCCTTCCTTTCAGCATCTTTGTGGAGACGTCATTTACCTGTCCTCTATTTCACTCACTTAAAGTGTACAGTTCAGTGTTTTTAGTCTGTGGAGTTGGACGATCATCACCATAGTCAATTTTAGAGCATTTGCCTCACCAGCCGTGACTCCCCAATCCCTCCTCCCCAGCCCCTGGCTGCCACTCATCTGCTTTCTGTTTCTGTAGACTTGCTTATTCTGGACATTTGCTTATTCATGTGTGTGGGATCATATGAATGTGGTCTTCGTGACTGGTTCCTTTCGCTGCGCGTGATGTTTCCAGGCTTCATCCATGTGGGAGCGGCTGTCAGCCCTTCATTCCTTGTTGGAAGCTGACGGTATATTCCGGCGTGTGCCTGGTCACCCACCGATGGCCCTCGGGACTGTTTGCGCACTTTGGCTATTCAGAGTTGAAGCCGTTGCATCCTCTTCCCGGCCCCAGAGTCCCCTCCACCCCCAGCCCTCCGCTCCCATCCTATTCTCCGTTTGTTTTCATCACCATCATGAGCTGGGAGTTTTGACCACCATGTATGTATCCGACATGGTAGATAGTTTCATTTTCTCGTTATAAAAACTTTTTATAGATGACATCATACTGTGCATATTCAAGTTACTCTTCAGTGGTAGGCTTGTAAGTTCACCGATCTTGGTTCTTGTAGTTCCTTCGTTTTTATTGTGGTTAGTATTCCATTATAGGTGTATGTTCCAGTTTGTTTATTTGTTACTCAGTTGATAATGGACAAAGGGATAATGTGAATTCATTCTTCAGTTGATGATGGATAAAAGTTTTTCTTAAAATTTTTTTTTCTTTTTAGCGTTAGCGACATCGCTGAACCTGCCTCCTGTGTCCTTACACAAGGGGTTTTCATGGCATGTGCCTAGAAGTGGCATTATGTCGTGTGTATCTGCTTTTTGTGAGGAATCACTGGGATCCTCTTTAAAGCAATGAGTTACTGTGGTGTTTTTAAGCAGTACAATTCATTAAAAAGTTTATTGGTGAACATATTTTTTAAAGAATGATTTCATGATGTGCTACTTATTCTTTTAAAATGGCTTTAGCTGAAGCCTGTTTTTCTTTTTGGCTATGCAAGACCAGATAAAAATGCAATTTTAATAAGATAAAATGAGATGCCTTTTAGTCTGAGCTTGAACTTTGCTGGAACATTTTCTGCTCAATAAACACAAGTGGTGTGCCCATGAAGAATTAATGCATTGGCGCTTTCCTGGGAGGCAAGGGGCCTGCAGCGTGTGGTAACACTGCAAGACCCATGGAAATGCCTTGCACATAGAGGTCAGAGGCCCACTGCCTGCTGGTTTTGAGCCATATTCGTGTACTGAGACATAAGGGAAGGGTGCAAGCCAGCAAGGTAGGTGCATAGTGCCGGTGAATGCTGTCTGTAGGTCACTTGGCGGTAGTCAAGCTGCTGCCATTTATGGCTGTCTCATTTCTTACACGTTCTTATTCCCATTTCCGAGACGAGGAAGCTAAAGCCTAGAGCAATTACCCAGGCCCTTTGGTTCTTAAAACAGGAAACCTTCTACCAAGGTCGGGGAAGCCTCCAAGAGATTTTTGGAAAGGGACCACGACAGAGGGGTTGTGCATGACCTCCGTGGGCTGATACTCTTTCTTTCCAACAACAACAACAAACCCCCAAACCCTCCTGGATTCTGTGGGTCAGACTGGTCTCTTTTCCATGGTGTCACTGGGAAGGTTCAGAGGCTGGGAGGGAAATCAGAAGAAGGCTGGTGACTCACGCCTGTTGAGGTTGATGCCGGCCATCATCAGCTGGGACACCCCCTTGAAGCTGTTGGTTCTAGTGCTTACATGTGGGCTTCTTCAAAGCCTGGTGGCTGGGTTCCAAGAGAGAACCCAAGAGAACCAGGTGGAAACTGTGCTGCCTTTAAAAACTTACATCTTCATTGAGACTCACATATAATAATAGTTCACCCATTAAAATTCACGTACAACACCATTCCCTCATTTAAGGGGTGAAAGTCAGTGGTACTGCGGTGTATCTGTCGCCACAGTCAACGTTAGAATATGTTTGTCCCCTCAGGAAGAAGCCCTGTAGTCTTCTGCTGTCACCCCAGTCTCCCATCCTCCACCCCAGGCAACCACTAGTCTCCCTTCTGTCTCCCTTCTAGACATTTCATGTCAGTGAGATCATAGAATAGGTGTTTTTTTTTTAAAGATTTTTATTTATTTGACAGAGAGGGAGTGTTAGTGAGAGCAGGAACAAGAAGGGTGAGGGGCAGAGGGAGAAGCAGGCTCCCCGCTGAGCAGAGAGCCCGACGTGGGGCTCGGTCCCAGGACCCCGGGATCATGACCTGAGCCGAAGGCAGACGCCCAATGGCTGAGCCACCCAGCGCCCCAGAATAGGTGTTTTTTCATGACTGGCTTCCCACGCGTAGCGTGATGGTTTCAAGGTTCTTCCGTGTTACAGCGTGAGCTAGCACTTTATTTTTTAGCTGATGACTATTTCACTGAATAATATTCCAGTTTACCATGTTTTTGTTGTCCAAGAACATTATAAACGCCAATTCATTTTTTTTATTTTTGTAGGTAAACTTAAAGGTTCGTGCGAGTTTGGAGTCCAGTGTGCTTGTCTTTGCCTGCCTCATACTCCTCACAACCCCCGTCGCAACGTGGGGGCTATCGAATGTCCGTTAAATTTTGCTGAAACATTTTAGGATATAAAAGGGAACATTTTCTGTAATTAAAATGTTGTGTCACAGGCACAGACATGGAGGAATGAATGGAAAACTGAAAAAAATGCCCCAGCATAGAGTAATCTCCTGCGTATTGAAGACAGTGTCTGCAAACCAGTAGGGAATAGGATAGGTTTTTAACCAATGTCATTGGAGCAGTGGATTATTTTTTAAAAAAGTTTTCTGCAGGCGCCTGGGTGGCTCAATCCTTAAGCGTCTGCCTTCGGCTCAGGTCATGGTCCCAGGGTCCTGGGATCGAGCCCCACATCGGGCTCCCTGCTCGGCGGGGAGCCTCCTTCTCCCACTCCCACTCCCACTGCTTGTGTTCCTGCTATCGCTATCTCTCTCTCTGTCAAAAGAAAAAAAAAAGTTTTCTACAGTCTGTAGCAAAATAAAATAAATTCTAGGTGACTCAATACTTAAGGGTAAAAAATAAAACCACACAAGTGTGGAACTAGGACACAGTTGGAGATTTATGCCATCTCAGTAAGTCGGCTGGGCTGAATGTTCGTGCGCTCCCAAAACTCACAGGAAGCCCTAACCACCAGACTGAGGGTGTTAGGAGGTGGGGGTTTTGAGGGGGTGAGGAGGTCCTGAGGCTGGAGTCCCCCATGGTGGGATTAGAGCCTTTATAAAAGAGACCCCAGAGAGCTTCCCTGCCTCTTCCGCTGGGTGGGGACGCAGCAGAAGGCACCAGCTGAGGCCCTCACCAGATACCAAATCTGCCAGCACCTTGATCTTGGACGTCCAGCCTCCAGAATTGTGGGGAATAAATGTCTTTGTTTATAAGCTGCCACATGTGTGGTATTTTTGTTATAGCAGCTGGGATGGACTAAGACAGTTGGGGGTGGACCTTTTTAAGTAGAGTCCTCAAAGGAGAGCCCCGTGTAACGCATAAAAGTGAGGTTGACTTAACCACAGAGACCTTTAAGCTTCCATAAGCCAAGAGGATGGCTTTGTCACCTGTCTGTCACCATTCTGTTCTCTTTTGGTTTTCTGTTGCTGCTGTAACAAATCAGCATAACCCTATTGGCTTATAATACACACTTGCTGTCTTATAGTTCTGGTGCTGGGCTAAGATGAAGGTGTTGGCAGGGCTGCAGTGCCCCGAGACCCGTGCTCTTTCTCATCTTCCTGCCGTGCCCGCGTTCTCGGGTGGTTGATATCTCCTGCTCATTTCTCATGGTGGCATGAGGCTGGGGAACCTCTAGGCCTCACATGTGTGTTCCAGGCAGATGAGGAAGGGCCCACACTGCTGGTGACTGAGCTGCGCTGGGTCACAGGGCCTCCCCTGGCTGGACGCCCCCGCCGAGGAAGGGGTACGGGTGCGGCCACTCAGTGGACCGCCCTGGTGTCTGCCACGGGGACTGTTTTGTTTCCATCTGTTTTCCAAGTTTACTCTGATGAACAGAAGACTTTATTTTTAAATTTAATTTTTATTTTTTTAAAAAAGATTTTACTTATTAGAGAGGGAGAGAGAGAGAGAGAGAGAGAGAGCGCGCGCGCACGAGTGGGGGAGCAGCAGTGGGAGAGGGAGAAGCAGGCTTCCCGCGGAGCAGGGAGCTCAGTGTGGGGCTCGATCCCAGGACCCTGGGATCATGACCTGACCTGAAGGCAGACGCTTAACCGACTGAGCCCCCCGGGCGCCCCCAGAAAACTTTTATAATAAAATTATTAAGTCTTTAAAAAACACATTTATCTTCTTTTTGTGATTCTGCATTCTGTCTTTGACGAAATGGCAGCAGATGGGAATTTCCAGACGGGCATTTCAGCATTAGTTCGTAGTCCTGCCGCTGGCACACGGTCCCGGAGCAGAGGCTGCTGGAACTTGGCGATGCTGAGTGGCTCCCAGCTCCCAGCAGCCTCGTTGGCAGCGGCGCCTGAGGCCCTGCCGATGCGGTCAGGGCTGCGGCTCCCTGGGCTGAGGCCCATTTGCCCGGCAGGCTGAATGCCCCGTTGTGTGTGTGGCGTGGACCTGTGTGGCGCCATTCATCCCTTCCAGACGGGCCCTCGGGACCCGTGGCAGCTGAGGGAGAGTTGCTGCTCAGGCGTGTAGGTTACTGGGAACTGGTCCTTTTCCCGAGTTAGTGTGGGCTCTTGAGGAAGCCGGAGAGAAGCTAATCGGTTTTCCTTTCTTTTTAAACAGCATCCAGCATGTGTACGGCGCCCAGCACCCCCCCTTCGACCCACTGTTACACGGCACGTAAGTGAGGCCTGTGGTCATGCTGCATCACGCACGCGCCTGGGCGTCCTGGTGACCCGCCGGCCTCCTCGGGGTCCTGAGGGGAGCAGCGTGGTCTTCCCTCGAGCAGACACGCGTCAGGGCCTCGCACGACTGGTCCACCGGACAAGGGCAGAGGAGGAAGCCCAGCCCAAAGTGGAGGAGAGCACGAAGCTGGCACCCCCTTAGCTGACGGGGAGGGCCTGGCCCCGGGCCTGTTCTCGGTGGTCAGCTCACTTCCCTTGCCCTCCACTGCACGCTCTGCCCCTG
>NW_023270738.1:25060-34395 GCF_011800145.1 Mirounga leonina | reverse complement strand
CACCTAGAAATATGCAAAACCAGCTTTGGCAAGGAAGGTTTCATCTCGTGTGCCAATTCTGACCAATTGGTGGCAGTTACTTGGAACGTTTTAGGAAGGATTCGGAGGCTGTGTCTGTCAGAAAGCATGCGGGGATCTATTAGTGATGTCTGACAGTAGAAGGGCCAGGGTGGTAATAAACTTCCTACATAACTGCCACCTCTGGCTTGGTTATTAAAGGAAACCGGCCAAGAGTATTTTCCTGGGCCCTTTCCAATTGCCTATACAAACAAGGTATTAGATCTATAAATTTTTTTTTACAAAAACTAATCTACATTTACATATGTAGAGAAAGTCAACAGGAGCATTGAAACAAAGGAAGGAGTACAGAGAACAGGCTACATTTGCCTCCCAAACATCTCCTTTTCCACAGAGTACCAAATGTTAAGACAGAATATGCCTGCTGGGGCGAGTGCTTTTGGGAAGACAAACAAGCCAAGATGTCAGTTTAGCAATTCCTTGACCACATGCTGCCCAGCACCTGGACACTGGGACCTCCTCATAAATGCCTTTGCCCCAGTTCTCTTGCGGCAGCAAAAGTTGCACTGGTCCCTCCCCCACATCCCTGCCTTCCCACCCACCCCTGAATTGCTGAAATGAGAACAGGAGCAACCCTGTTCAGCACACCAAGATCAGAGTAATTGATACAGATCTTCCTGAAAGTCAAACCAAAACTGTCCTAGTAGAAAATCACGCTCCGCCTGGTTTTCAGTGGCTCTTTCCCATAGTCTTTAAGGTTGGGGTGGGCGGAGCATGATTATTTATGCAGCTGCATTAGGTTACTTTCATTCATTCTGGACTTGAGCACTTCTTTCCAACAGGACAGTGTGATAGGCACTAAAGATACAAAGAGAAATCGTATTTGGTCTCTGCTTTCAGGGAGCTCCTAGCATAAATGATAGTCAAAGAATATTCAGAAACATTATCTTAGACCAAGGTCAGCAAACTTTTTCTGTCAGATAATAAATGTTTTCAGCACTGCAGGTCATGTGTTCTCTGTTGCGACTGCTCAACTGTGCTCAGTTGTAATACAAAAACAGTCATAGACAGTACTTAAATAGATCGTCATGGCTATGTTCCAATAAAAATTTGTCTACAGAAAAAGGCTGCTGGCCAGATTTGGCCTTTAGTTTGCTAATCACTGCCTCAGACTTATTGGGCAAATTAGGACCTGAGATGAACATCTCTCAAAGCAAAAGGTAAAAAAAAAAAAAAAAAAAGTGGCTCCACTTTTGGTTAGTGTGGTTGCTTGAGTAATCAGAACCTTATTCCTTGATGGTGATTTTTTAAAATTTATTAAAACTCCAAATAAGATCTATGGCATCTCCTGTGAATATGTGAGGAAATAAAGCAGTTACGTTTAATAACAGAATGGCTTTATTCACTTAAAAATATTTTTAATTCAAGATTTGCCATAGTCATAATTCATTTAATGAGGTACAATTGCCAAACATGAAAATGGTGTTGTCGAAATCCACAGGGCAGAGTGGAGAAAGCCATAGAGGGAAATAAGAAAAGTCTCATTGAATGTGCATAGTGGAAATGTGTCCCCATCATGCACAGAGTTCTTAATTTTTCAAATCATCATGGAATATTCTGGAAAAACCACCCTTGCCCCAAAACATCAACAAAGGTTTCCTTTTTCGTTCAAGCTCCAGCCCCTCCCCCGCCCTAGCAACTAGAAATTAATTGAGCAATGGGGCAAATAAAGAAGTCTGGAAGAAATTTGAGGGAAGATCAGAAAGTACACTTAATATTAGTACACTGATGTTCTAATGAAATCCTGGCCTTACAAAAAGAACTTGTTTCTAAGAAGTTGATTTGAGAACTCCATTGAATCACAAAGGCTTTGGGTAGATGATGCCACCAGCTCAGTTAGTATGACAAAGCAACTCATCTCCCAAAGCCCATCGCACTTTTCCTCATTGATATCATTAAACTTCATAGTGTCCTAAAGATTAGGAAGAAAAGTACTCTTTGTTTTACTGTGAAACCAACGTCCAGACAGATTCAGCTTCGGTCAGTAGCACAATCACTGCCATCAGTCACAAAACGACTTCCGTTTCTAGAGGCGACCACAGAAGCAAAACTGAGGAAGTAGACTTCGCTTCCACATCACTGATGCCCCTGCTCTCCCCTGATACATAATTCCCTTTATATTTAAATCCCCATCAAACTATCCCAAAGATGTCAGCTGATAAATATTAATATACCTTTTACTCCCAATTAGGTATTTATCTACATTTTCAAAAAGGACTTTTTTAAAAGTCCAAAGCATCATTACAGCTCTAGCACTGATTCCTAACGGCAAAACCCCAAGCATCACCAGTAATAAAATAACTTCATTAAGCAAGGGAAACAGGTTCTTCTCAAACGAATGCTGACTAGTTTCCTGAGCACTTACGAAATGGTCTTCATGGATTAAGACTGTAGTGGGGAACCAGCTGTCCATTCACCATATCAAACATGTTTCTCACAATTTAAACACAAAATGTTATGTCATTTTAAGCTATCCAGTGGGTCTAGTTAACTAAATTTCTTTCTAAGTGTGTTTACAAAAAGCCTCAACTCTCAAGATTGTGAAATAAAACAAGAAACACACATCTCTTGGTCGCCCACTCTCTACTTATTGTATGGTGCCAGAGGCTGGGAATGCTAAGAAATATAAGACATGAGTCCTGTCCTGAAGTAGTCTGCATGGTCAAAACAAAAATAAATAGCAAAGCAAATCATCATTTGATAGGTATAAATCCCTACAAAACTGCAATTATACACACGCCAAACTACTCAGGTTTCTTTTTACTGGTTTCCCACTGCATTTAGAATAAAGACACAACTTCTCAACAGGGCTGATGAAAACTCTTAACCTCTAGGTGACAGTCTTTTCTCGGGCCGTGGGTCCACTTGCTCTCTCCGCTCCACATACCATCCATCCTTCAGTCCCTTGTTCTTGCCATACTCTCTCCCACCCCAGGGCCTTTGAACAGGCTTTTATCTTGAGCCTGGAAGGTTCTTCACTCCCCTTTCTCCCTA
Source organism: Mirounga leonina (assembly GCF_011800145.1). Lineage (NCBI taxonomy): Eukaryota > Metazoa > Chordata > Mammalia > Carnivora > Phocidae > Mirounga > Mirounga leonina. Next base: position 31,323 of record NW_023270738.1, on the reverse strand, counting down.
GATAATTCCTTTTCATTATCAGCACTTAGATCAGTTTTCACCCCCCACCCCCCCCATTATGTTCTTTCATTGCCCCCATATGCCTACCCTTGGTATTTTTCATTGTAGCAAATCGTCTATTCATTTCGTAATTACTGTATTAATAGATTTCTCTCACTTCAAAGCTCCATGAAGGCAAGGATGATGTATATTTTTAGCTTATCACTGAATCACTTATGCTTAGCATTATTAATAGGGGTCCAACAGATATTTGTCTGAATAAATGGATAAACAAATAAATGAACATCTGGACTTTATAAATAAACTAATCCATATCTTTTTTATTTGATAATAATCATTTAATATATAATTATTAAAGTCTAAAGTTCACTCAGCAAATACTTATAAAATTCCTACTATGTACCTGGCACTCTGCTAGACACTGGAATATAAATATGAAGACACTGTCCCTCTCCAAGCTGCCTACTGAGAGAGACAGACAAGTAAACAGATCATTACAACCTAACGTATGTTACAGGTAAGAGAAATCCAACATGTCATGAGAACACAGAGACAAGAATTAACTCTGCCTAGGGAAGCTGAGGAAGACTCCTAAGGAAGTGACGTCTGAGCACTTGAAGAAACAGAGAGAAGTGCGACAGCACACTAGTGAGAGAAGGCATTCTATGCAGAAAATGGAACATGAGGGGGCGCCTGGGTGGCTCAGCTGGTTATGCATCCAACTCTTGATTTGGGCTCAGGGTTGTGAGATCAAGCCCTGGGGTGAGCTCTGCACTGGGCGTGGAGCCTGCTTGAGATTTTCTCTCTCCCTCTCCCTCTGCCCCTCACCCCCACCCCCACCCCCCCAAAAAGAAAATGGAACATGAAAAAGGTCAAAAGATTTGAAGAGGTTGAGATAGGCATGGAAAGGCAAGTCATTTGGTACCACTGTGACTGCAACGTATGGAATGGGAATGACTTGAATTCAGGTGGAGACTCCAGGCTGAGGTCCAGTGACGAGCATGAGAATCCGAGCTAAGAACAACCTGCCCAAGTGGGACTGAATGGCAGTTGGTGGCAGGTACAGAATAGAGGTTGGAAAAGGACTAAGAAAGAGAAAGATACCTCCATGGGAACAACGGGGGATGTTTGGGAATCAGGGGCCCCCCGGACTGGAATTGCCTTTTCAAAATCACACTTCCTAGGGCAGTGTTTCCCACACTACCCTAATGATAACAGTCATCACATAGCTATTAAAATATGTATTCTAAAGACCTATCCCAACCCCTCTGAATCAGCATCCCCAAGGAGAAGACTGGAAATCTGAATATTGAGCCAACACCTCAGGTCAATCTTATTATCGGGGAAGCTTGAGAAACTTCTATTCCACCTTCAAGTAAGGCTCACGACCCTTTCCCTAGCACTGTCTATTGGCCTATCAGGGGTGTGGCTGTCCAAGAAAATATCAATGCCAATTAACAACATAATGACCCTTATTTCCAATTTAACAATAAAATACGACTGCGTTGGCACAGGAAAAATACAAGTATGGTCACTATCTTATTAGGAGAATCGCACAGTCTCCTGAAGAAAAAGTTCAACTAATTATGCACAAAAGATAGAGAAACTAGACTCTGTGCAGAAGGAAGAAAGCCATGAACTTCTCCCATTAGTGCAGTGGCTGTGGGTGATGTCTTGGGTCTCCAAATTCATTTGCTTCTCCCCAAGTGACCAACAAATCACCAGTTGAGGCCTGAAGAGTTGTGCAACCAATTGCAGAACAACTGAAGTTCTTTCAACATTTAGTTGTTCAGCTTTTCACCAACAGAGGATGGAGAAAAGATACTTACTACATAGCACAGCCTTGTCTGAGTTTATCACACCCCTATAGCAGAAAACAAAATAAAAACACAACGCTTTCTATGCTATTGAGGTATCAGTGTTGAGAATTGATGGCGGCCATACTGTAATCATTTGAATGCCAGCCCTTCATTTAGCCCCACACTTCCTGTGGCAAGCCGGGTCACTGCTTGACTATGACTGCAGATGTAAATGGACACTTGGGGGTTGCATGAAGCTTTTTTTTTTTTAATTTAAATTTTAGTTAGTGAACATACAGTGCAATATTGTTTTCTGGAGTAAAATTCAGTTATTCATCACTTACATACAACACCCATAAAGCTCATCACAACAAGTGCCCTCCTTAATCCCCATCCCCCGTCTGGCCCATCCCCCACCCACCTCCCTCCATCAACCCTCAGTTTGTTCTCTCTCATTAAGAGTCTCATGGTTTGTTTCCCTCTCTCCTTTTTTTTCTTTTCCCCCTTCCCATATACATGAACCATTTCTAATGGAGAGCTTTTGCCCTTTTGGGAATCCAGCTGGGTAACTACCTCCAACCCCAGAACTCACTGAAAAGCTAGGCAGTGGAATCTCTGGTTGTTGATACAACTTCCTTGATGGTTTTAGTTAAATAATTTCACAGCTCTATGCCTCAGTTTCGCCACCCACAATTCATTGCAAATGCTTTTTAACCTGTATCACATAATACTATAAAAGTGAAAGATGTTTTTAAGAGTTTGCTTGACAGTATATCAAAATTATTTGTTGTCATCAAGCCATATTTAAATGGCAGCCTTTTGTTCCCATGGGCAAATATGTATAATCTGCTGTATTTCTCATTTTTAAATTAGAGTCAGTGATGCTGAATTTACAGTAGGCTCCCCATTTGAGGCAACACAAATTGCAGGGAGGGGAAAGGTATGTTCAAAAGCAGAACCTGAGAGGTGAATACTGCTATGTCTATATGTCATCTTTCTTCCCTAATGACATTTGAAAGTGAGATAGGATGCTCTTAATAAAAGATGACTTGCTTTCCAAAATGTCCCACTGATTTGGTCAAAGAGGATCTGGAGAAGGAGAGCAATGACAGTTGGGAGGCAAAAAGAGTAATTCCTACAAATTTCTACAAATTCCAGAAATCGCACTGGGTAGGCCAATGGATTTAAATGAGGATCCCAGGAAAAACTGAGCATTGCTGCGTAAATGGCCATCCCTAATTTTATGGATCTAATATCCAGTCACAAAATGATCCATGGGGTTTTCCAACATTTCTTGCCCTTTAGTCCACAGTGGAATTTCTCAAAGTATGTTTTCAATGGATGATGATTATGAATTATATGGAAAAAATAAAATGGGAGGGTCATGTTCAGAACCCATGTATATATGGACACTTGATTCATGGCAAAAATGAAACTACAGGGAGTGGGGAAAGAATGGTCATCATAATAAATGGTGCTAGAACAACTGGGCATCCATAAGGGAGAAAATGATATTGCATCTATGACATTAGAGTAAAACAAACAAACAAAAAATCACACTGCATATTTGACATCTCATATATAGAGCAGTGCTTCTCAAAGTTGGTTTATGGACCACTTGCATTCAGGTCACTGGTGTGATAATTAAATATACAGGTTCTCCTCATTACCATAGACCTGCTGATTCCCTAGGAATGAGACCTTAAGAATCTGCATTTTTATCAAACTCCCCTAGATCACTTTTAGCACACTAAAGCTTGAGTTTCACCAGCAGAGTGTTTGGCAGTTATAGAAACAACCATCTGAATCCAGGGTCTGCCACTTATGGGCAAATTAATGAATCTGTCTAAAAGCAGTTTTCTTATCAGTAAAGCGGTGATAACACTAACCTCATAGATAGGTTGCGAGGATGAAGTGAGATACTAGATTTACAGTGCTTAGCACAGTCTTAGCTCATAGTAAACACTCAGTAAATGTTAGTTACTTTCCCCATCCAGTAAACCTACCAGAAATGAAGAGTTTTCAGTCACTAACAAAAATCTTCAACTATAAAATTATAGTTTGGTGCTGGTAAAATGGAATATAAAGCACATACCTTTATCACGTGTATTAACAAGTAAGTGGTGAGTATTTGGTCTTGAGAACTAATTTGGAGGTACTACTTGGAGAACATAGCTATTCATTCAGATACCCCCACCTAAGAAGTCATGGTCTCATCCAAAGATGCAACTTTAGAATTTGTGCATATGATGCAGTGACAAACATCTACCCAGTGACCCTGATGAGCTAAGTCACCTTGGTCATCAATTCAATGATAGATTAATTTATTTGGCAAAGGTTTACCAGAAGATTATGATGTCCCAGGCCCTGTAGCAGATGCTGAGCATTAAGAAGAAAATGATACAGTCCTTGCCCTCCAGTAGCATCTAGTTTGTGAATATTCCAGCATGTCATCTTCATTCTTGCATTTATTAAACAGTACTTCTCAACCAATTTTTGTTGTTGTTGTTGTTGTTGTTATCAAACAGCGAGAAGATTGGAAAAGCCTAGTTTTATGGGCAGGGTATTTATGGCTGAATCAGGGATAAAAGAAAGCTATTAAACAATAAATGCACCTAGCTCCCTCTCCTTCTCCTGTCCCCCAGAGCAAACGCTTGTCTTTGGAACTTTGAAAACATGGCCAGATTTTCTTCCAGCATCCAGCACTACTGATGAGAAATGTGCCACAACGGAGGAATGAAGGGAACTACCCTGGGGCAGTAAAAGCTACCTTAGCACCCTCTCGGGCTGGTACATTCCCCTGCTTGCTCTTCAGCACCGAGGGACTCATGGTCAATGCGGGGAAGAAAGAGCCGCTTCAGGAAAGAAAAGGCAAAGAAAGCAGGAGTCTGGGCTCCACTGTGCCCAGACAGTCCTAACCGGGGACACCTGAGATTCAGACAAGACATTCTGCAGAGACAGTGCATACCAGTTTCTTAGGGCTGCCGTAACAAAGCTCAACACACTGGGTGCCTTACACAACAGAAATTTATTCTTTTACCATTCTGTAGGCTAAGAAAGTCAACAGCAAGGTATCAGCAGGGCCATGCTCCCTCCAAATGGTCTAGGGAAGAATCTGTTCCCCACCTCTCCCCTAGCTTCCTGGTGTTCCTTGGCTTGTAGCTACGTCACTCCAATCTCTGCCTCCATCTTCCCCTTCGCCTTCTTCCCTCCGTGTCCTCTCTTCTTAAAAGGACACCAGTCCTTGGGTGAAAGGTTCACCCGAATCTAGGATGTTCCTCTAAATTTAACTAATTATATCTCCAAAGACCCTATTTCTCAATAATCACATTCTGAGGTGGAGATGGACTTAGGGGAGGTGACTGTTCAACCCAGCCCAGTCTCAGTAGAGCGTGGTTTTAGGAGGGGATGGTGACGAGGCAGGGATGGGAGCAAAGGTGGACAGAAATGGCTGCTCACTTAGCATCCGGCGGCACCGAAGTAGTCAGGGCTGCCTTCCACATATTCCTACCTCCACCAGCAGGGCTCCCATAGCCACAGGAACAATAGGCACAGGCCCAAGTTACTTTAGGGGCCCACAAAAATGTTTCAAACTCTTAAAATCTACAAACATAAACAAATACAATCCAACCGGATTACCCGTATATTTATATGGATGCAGTCCATAAAATACAGCTTTTAATATTCTAGGCAAAAATGCCTAGGGCACACAAAAATCACAGTGCAGCCCTATTCCCTAACGTTCCTGCTCACACTTTCCACCTGAAATTTCCTTCCTCTCTGCCACCATGTTGTCTTACCCTTCAGGACTCAATTTATCAGTCAGTGCCTCAGGGAACATTCCTCGACAACCACCCCCTCTCCCGTCCCTTCCATTCCCCTGGCGCATCCCCGCACCTAGCTTGTTTACGTGCTCCTCATGCACATAGCTCTATCATTCCACATCCACACTGTCCGATCACCCATCGCATGGCATCACTTAGAGACTAAGTACCACCTATCACTGTGCAGCAGACGCTACTCCTCCTCCACGCAGGCCCCTTTGTCCTCAGAGTTCACTCATCCCCCAGACGTCACGGGCATCAGCTACTAAGGCTTACACCTCAAGTCACCCAGAGGAAATGTCCTTGCCTGACGGAAGTGTCCGGGGACGCTTGGGAGTTTACATTAGCCTCCACTCACACTCGGCCCCAGGGTGGTCCACAGCCCATCGGCGACTGACAGCAGGGATGTAACAGCCCTGCTTCTTCCCCTGCTTCTTTCCCTCTCACCTTCCCAGCATTCCCTCAGTTTATCACTTACGTAAGAATTCCCACCTCAATCTCTGCTTCTAGGGAGCATGACCTAAGAGGCTTTGTATCTCTCCGACTGGCAGTAAGTACTACGTGGCAAAAATTCTCTAATAAACAAACACACTGAATGAATGAATGAATGAATGAATGAATGAATGAATGAATGAATGAA
>NW_023270738.1:0-25050 GCF_011800145.1 Mirounga leonina | reverse complement strand
GAATGAATGAATGAATGAATGAATGAATGAATGAATGAATGAATGAAGTGTTAGAGACACATGGAAGCAAGTATCAAAGACTTACCCAGGCCTCTACGAGGGCTGAACTGCTAATAAAAGAACTTCTGTCCTCGATAAACTAAAAACCTGAACAGGAAGAAAAGCCAGGGTGTAGGTTCCAGAACAGCAGTACAAGAAGGGTTCCTGACAAAAACTGGAGAAGGGTTTAACAATGAGACCTGAGGAACAGCATCTACTGTTGGCCGGCACATCACTCACACACACCAACAGACTAATGATAGTAAGCCATCAAAACGGAACCAGGTTTCTTTAGATTCTCTAAGACTGCATCGGCCCCAGAGCTGGGCATGAGATGAGTTTACGAGCACGGACTACGAGGTTGGTGCAGATGAATTTTTGTGAACAATGAGTTGATGATAAACGGGTTGCCTTTGAAGACCTAAGACCTCATGACAGTGCCCTGGTGAGCCTAAAAGTGTGATCATAGATGTGGTTCTTTGTAATTGAAGTAGCTCCTCTCAACCTTTGCAACAGTTCTGGAGCTGAGCAGATGGCAGGGGAGGGCTTGACTAAGTGGTGAAGTTTCAGCTGCAAAAGGCAATTCCTAGAATGACAATTCAGAAAGTCATTTCCCCCAACACTTATCATATTGGCAGAGGGTTCGTGAATCTTTTTAGGAAAATGAGAAGGAAGCAGTGCATCAGAATAAGGCGTCCTGTGTGTGGTTAGGTTCTGCGGAAGCAAACACAACTGAATCCAAATCTTCCCTTGTGTTTGCTATTCCCAAGGAAAGGGGCCAGACTTGTTTGTAAATTAAATAATGCCGAAAACGCTAAAGCCTAGGGTCTGCGGTATAACAAACCTCCAGCACACGAAGCAAGTGCTAAATGCATTCTGGAACCGGTGTACCATAGTTTCAGCTGAGCTGCTCCAACCCTACCTGGCATTACAGACCCATGTAGCTTCTAGTTTTATCTTACAAAGAAACGGCAAGGTTGTAGAAAGAGCATAATCTGGACTCAAAGCCTGTCTCTGATACTAAATAACTCTATGATCTTGAACAAATTACTTTTCCTTTCTGAGCCTGTTTCCACAAATGTAAAATGGGGGGGGGGGGACCAATAGCTATCTCAAAGGATTATTGTAAGAATTCAGTGTGATGATGTATATGAAGGTCACTAGCAGTCAGTATGACCTTAAAGTGTTACCAGTTGTGTTTTTGTTTGCTTGTTTTTCTGTTTATTTCTATTCTGCCTAGCTTGGCACAAGGTTATGTCAAAGTAACTGTTGTCCTTTCAAATTCTTTCAGTTCTGGCTCATCTATAGTTTTTCCCTTATCTTTAAGCAACTTTAATATTAAGATATTTAATTAAAAATTTTGTTTTCCTTAAAGTTTCATAGCTTTCATTCTGTGTGAATAAGGCAGTACGGTTTGGCTTTGGGGGTTTTAGTTTTGATCCTTTACAATGTGCACATAACAGAAACTGTAAATGTATTTGATATTCAGAAGCTATAAATGTATTGTCTTTTAATAAGGACTGTTTTAATTCAGGTTAATTTAATCAAATGCCACAGAAGTGTTATCGGTGGAGATTATTTCTGTGGCAAATAACAGAAAAGCTATTTAACTGGTTTACACAATGAAGGGAATTTACTGGCTCCTATAACTGAAAAATCTATAGGACTTTTCATGGTTTGGTCCAGGCTCTGGCTCAGTTTTTCCGCAGTTTCTCTTTCAGTTCTGTCTGCCTTCAGACATTGGCTTTGTTCTGGGGCTGGCCTCCTAAAATGGCGGCCAGCAGCACAGATACTGATTCTGCATTCACATCCAAGGGCAGAGCAAAGGCCGAGGTCAGTTTTTAGAACCATCACACCAGAGTCCCAAGCTTCACTCTGATTGGACTACCCCGATAACAATCTTGGTGCTAGCGTAATGCTATGCACTGATTGGCTTAAAGTCCTATCAATCACTATGGCAAGGAAATGGAATTATTCTGAGAGGCCGAGAGCAAGCAGGACCCTCCTCTGTATCTGAAGATAAGATTCATCCCTGCTAAACTTCATGGTTGTCACTCAAGGAAGATGAAATGGATATTAGAGGAGCAAGATTAAATGTGTGCTACAATTAAAAAATAATTTCTAGCAATTTAGTGCAGTGTTCCTCAGTGCCTACTTTTGGGGGGAAGTTATCACTAATTTCACTACGCTGAACTCTTTCCAAATAAGATATCATACTTTAGCATCCAAGGCAATGTTAGAGTCTACTGTTATAAGGCAAGTCATCAGCAAGACTTTCAGGACATCTGGGTTAGGGATCTCGTTTCTTGTTTTTTCTCTCTCCACTCTTCCTTATCTTTCTCTCCCCTTATTTTCTCACTGAATTTTTCTTTTCCTCACTTTCTTCCTTCCATCTGCATTCCTCTTCTTCTTAGTATGCCTTTTAATATATGCTCACATAACGGGATGCGAGATTAGACATTTCCTGATGTCTCACGGTTTTAGCTAAAGCTGCAAGGCTGTTGAAACAGATGACAGTGTCCTCCTAGGGAGGCACCAGACACATTCTCTCAGGAATTATTAAACGGGGGCCACGCTCGTCCATTGTTCACCTCCCCGGCAGCCTATGAAAGGGAAAACTAGAAATGCATTAGAAAGAAAGTTCCTTGATGTACTGTATGGTGACTAACAAAACATAATAAAATAAAAAAGAAAGAAAGAAAGTTCGTTCCTCAAAAGCAAATTTATATGCACAGGTGAGAGGGATGCCGACGCCCGTCTGGAGCCAACCGAGGAAGGCTTTTCCAGCGAATCACTGGGAAGGCCAGCGCTTGCCAGAGGGGAGGCTGGTATCTTACCCCCACCCTGGATGTTTACAAAAATCCACAGTTTGGGGACCTGAGGGGACAGGGGAAGAAAGGAGAGAGTGGAAGGACAGTATTGCCCGTCTTTGCCACCGTCAAACCCCAAGCTTCCAGTCAGAATTGAGCTGAGGAGAGGGTAGAGAGCTTGAGGGAAGCTTTTAAATTGCATACAGGATGGGAAGTCTGGAGTTGTGTTTGTGTGTTTCTTTTAGGGTGAACTAGGTTTCTAACATATATATATATATATATAATGGCAGGGATATATATATATCTATCTCCAAAATATAACTCTTCACTAACAACCAAAATACAACTCTGCCTGAGGCGTTTTCAAGAGGTGAGGAAGAAAAAGCCCTAAAGAACACTGTTAGTTGTCGGTACATCTTTAAGATGTTTTACGTTACATTTCGATGTAAAGGAAAAAAAGCTGTTTCCTAATTGTACTCCACTGAATGCAATTTATTTAGTAAACTTACGAAAGCATCATAGATGTATCTTCAATGTGCTTTCTGTGAACTTATCTACATAATGCATCAGTCAGGTCCTGCAGGAAACTGGGAATGTTCAGAGAGCAACTGAGGAATTAACAAAGATGTAGATGGGGCTGAGGGACTGAAGATGGCAGACGGGAGCTTCCAACAAAAGGGAGCACCCTGAGGCCTGCGGGGAGAAAGGAGCGGGGGGTGATTGCCCGAGCCCTGAGAGGGATGGAGCGAGCTGCTGCCTTGGACATCAGCCGGCAAGGAAGCCCAGCCGGTGGTGGGCACAGAGCAGAATGGAGACAGGTGAAATGCTCACTGGGATTGGCAAATGGCAAATACTCAACACAGGTAATATATTTCAATTGTGAAACTCTGGCAAACATGATTGTAACTGATGTATGGAATACTCAAATTACTTAAAACTGGTGATAAAGTAGAATTTTCCCATTGAGTCTCTTGGTAAAAAATGGAATTATATTCCTCAAGGAAAAAAAATTAACCTCAGGTCAATGAAATCAGCCTTAAGAGTACAGAAAATGTATTTAAACACAAATGTTACTCATCTAAAATAAATACAGATAATCATACGGTAAAAATTAATCACCAAAATAAATCTGGAAATAAAAATGCTGAAAATGAAAGCCAAAGAAGCAGTGACACTCTGTAGGATCACAAATGGCGGCCATAAGCCTCTGAGCCACTTCACCCACACTGACGTGTCTACACAGATCACTAAAGCACCTTCTCTGTTAACATCTTTGCTGAGTCAGGCCCTCAGTGGTACATTTTCTGACATCTGCTGTCTAAAATCATGATAATCATCTGTACTCCTAGGAAAACAGAAAGCTTTGTCCTTCTTGGCCTTTTCCCCCCGTTGCGTCCTTTTGCCATGACTCTCTGCCTTCTTATCTTGGTGAGCTAAACGTGGGCCAACTAAAGCTTCCACAGTTTTGTTCCTTCTCACCGATGAGCTAGGGAAGTGAGATGTGTTCAGCGAACTCTTTCCTGGGCCTAGCCCTCCCTCCAGCTGATTCCCACACTCCAACTGTGTAGAACTCTTTCTCTTTCTAAATACAAACACAAAGAGTTCTGGGTTCTTCCATTGCTCTGGAAAACTTTCTTCCCTGTCCCTACCATACAAACACATACACACCCTCCCACTCCCTTCCCATCCAAGGAAATTCTTCAAGGTCCAGTTTAAATGCCTTCTCTTTTCTCAACCCCCCCACTAATCTCACCCCATATCACACCCAAGCCCCCAGTCTGGCCAAAAGAATTCAACACCCTTTCTCCTCTGCTCCCCTGGTACTCTGTCCCCTGACCTTAGAATGGTCCTTATCACCCATGCTACAGGTAATAGCTCTTGTGGTGACCATCTTCCCATGACAATGTTATCTCTGTATCTCCAGTGGCAGAGGCAGAAGGTTCATAATTTAAGCTGAAATTTAAAAACTTCTAAATAACCCATGGATCAAAGAAGAAATCAAAAGGGAAATTAAAAATATTTTGAACAGAATGAAAACAATAGACAACATACTGAAATTTCCAACATGTAGTTAAAGCAGTGTTAAGAGAAAAATTCATAGCACTGGATGCCTATATTAGAAAAATCTCACAACACCAGTGACCTTCGTTTCTCCCTTAAGCACCTAAAAAAAAAAACATGAAGAAAAATCAACACTTCAAGGAGAAATACATAAATCCACAATTATAGTCAAAGATTTCAATAGCCCTGTCTCAGAAAGTGACAAAACAGATAAAAAAAAATCAATATGGACATAGAACATTTGAACACACTGTCAATCAATTTGACATAATTAACATTTATAGAATACTACACACAAGAGAAGAATGTACAAGATTTACCAAGACAGAACACATTCTGTATTGAAACATAAATCATTCACACACACACACACACACACACACACACACACACCACCAAATAAATGTAAACTATTCAAATTGGACAAAGTATGTACTTCTACCATAGGGAATTTTTAAAATCAATATCGGAAAAATCTGTGAAAATCCCCTAAATATTTGGAAATTTAAAAACTTCTAAATAACCCATGGATCAAAGAAGAAATCAAAAGGGAAATTAAAAATATTTTGAACAGAATGAAAACAATAGACAACATACTGAAATTTCCAACATGTAGTTAAAGCAGTGTTAAGAGAAAAATTCATAGCACTAGATGCCTACATTAGAAAAGTCTCACACCAATGACCTTCGTTTCTCCCTTAAGCAACTAAAAAAAAGAAGTGCAAATTAAACACAAAGTAAATAAAATAAATTAAACACAAAGTAAAATAATAATAATAAAAACCAGAGAAGAAATCAATGAAAAAGAAAACACATACCAAAAAAAGTAGAGAAAAATCAATGAAACAAAAAACTAGTTCTCTGAAAAGATTTAAAAAAAAAATTAATAAAACTCTAGCCAGACTTATCAGGTAAAATCTAAAGAAGTCACAAATTACCAATATCAAGAATGAGAAGGGGAACCTCACTGCAGATCCTAAACACATTTAAACAGTAATAAGGGAATGTTCTCAACAATTTTTTGCCAGTAAGTCTGAAAACTTGGGTGAAATAAAGTTCTTAAGAAACACAAACTACCACAACCCACTAATATGAAACCGATAATTTGAATAGCTCTGCAACTGTAAAGGAATGAATTTTTAACTTAAAAACTCCCAAAAAGAAAATCTCCAGAGTCAGATGGCTGCACTGGAGAATTCAACCAAATGTTTAAAGAAGAATTAACACCAATTCTACAAAATGTCTTCCAAAAAATCTCTTCCAGAATATAGAGGAAGAGGGAACGCTTTCCAATTCATTTTATGAAGTATGACCCTGATACCAAAAATGATAGCTATACTATGTTCATAGGTTGGAAGATTCAACACACTAAAGATGTCAATTCTCTCCAAATTGACATACACATTTAACACAATTGCTATCAAAATCCCAGCAGACTTTTTGTAGACAAGATTCTCTATAGTTCATATGGGAAGACAAATGAACTGGAATAGCTAACACAATTTTGTAAAAGAAGAATAAATCAGGAAGAGTCAATCTTAGACATAGCTCATTTTAAGACTTAGCTTATTACAGCTACAATAAGCAAGGCCATGTGGGTAATTAACAGACAGATACATACACCTAGGAAACTGAATAGAGAATCCAGAAATAGAACCACACAAAAATGTTCAATGAACTTTTGACAAACTACAAAAGCAATTCAATGGAATAAAGCTAACTTTTCAATAAATACTGCTGGAGCAAGTGGACATCCACACACTAAAAAAAGGAACTTCGCCTAAGTCCCACACCTTATATACAAATTAACTCAAAATGGATCACAGACTTGACTATAAAACATAAAAGCATAAGACTTTCAGAAAAAAATCAGAGGAAGTCTTCAGGATTTAAATCTCAGCACAGAGTTCTTAAATGTGACACCAAAAAAATGACCCATAAAAGGAAAAGTTTATAAATTGATCTTCATCAAACTTTAAAACTATTGCTCTGCAAAAGGCTGTTAAGAGGATGAAAAGACAAGCTATAGACTGGGAAAAAATATTTGCAAACCACAAAGGCAACATAAGGCTAGTATCAACAATATATAAAGAACCCTGGCAACTCAATGGTAAAAAATAAAATAAAATAAAATAATCCCATTAGAACAGGGACAAAAAACATGAAGAGACATTTCACCAAAAAGACAGATGGCAAAAAAGCCCCCCAAAAATGTTGAATATTTGTCATTCAGGAAGTGCAAATTAAAACCACAGTAACATATCACTACACACTTATCAGAATGGCTAAAGAAATTTTTTTTAAATAGTGACACCAAATGGTGGCAAGGATAAAGAAAAACTGGATCACTCATGTTGCTGATGAAAATATAAAACAGTACAGCCACAGTTTCCACTTGTTAAAAAACTAAACATGCAACTCAGCAATTATACTGCTGGGCATTTGTCACAGAAAAATGAAGGCCTATGTTCACGCAAAAACCTGTACACAGATAGTCACAGTATTTTTATTCATAACAGCCAAAACTGGAAATAGCCCAGCTGTTGTTCAGCCAACGGTTAAAAAAACAGAAACAAAAACTACAGTACATCCATGCCATGGAATATTACTCAGCAATAAAAAAACAGTGAACTACTGATGCACACAACAGCCTAGATGAATCTCCCAGAGAACTACGCTGAGTAAAAAAGGCAAATTCCAGCAAGTTACACTGTATATGATTCCATATATATATAAACTATCACTGAAATGGCAAAATTATAAAAATGGAAAACAGATGATGGAACAGTAGGGGCAGGAGGTAGTGTGTCTATAAAATGGCAACAGGAGGAATACCTGCAGTGATAGAAATGTTCTATATCTTGACTATGGCAATGTCAGTATCTTGGTTGTGACATTATACTGTAGTTTCATAAGATAGTATGATTGGAGGAAACTGAATAAAGTATACGTGAGATCTCTCTATTTCTTACAATGCATGTGAATCTGCATTTATCTCAAAATAAAAACTTTAATTTTAAAAAACTCAAAATGAATGGGAAGAGCTGGATGTGTTTATCTTGATTATGACAATTTCATTATCAAATCTCATCAAGTTGTACACTTTTAAATACATGCAGCTTGTTGCACATCAATTATGTCTTGAGAAAGGTAGAAGGAAAAAGATACAGCATTTTACTTCCTTTTCCCTTTCTGAATAAGTCAGTCTTAGAGCCAATAGGTGAGCCAAGCAAAATGGGCATTCACACCAAAAGGGGATGGAGGAGGGCTGTTAGGGAAGCGTCAGCAGTGACCCAGAGCTGAGAGTCAGAGCCCAGCACGGTGAAGAGGGGCTTGGTATAGAAGGGTTGCCTGGTGCAGTATTGGTGTCTACATAACACAGCTGCCACACACATTGTTATCTAAGCACTGGTGGTAGAAGAGGACATCCATACATGGAGGAGACAGTGGTGGTGATGAGAAATGGCCTCCATACAGGAGAACCGACTGAGTAAGTACATATATAAAAAAAATAATGGAGCCAGATTTCTCACTGTTGGCGAAAGAAGTTACAAAACTGGAAAGGGAGAAAACTAGAATGAACCCTGTGGTGGTAGATGATAACTAGAAGTATTGGTGGGAACTCACAACTTTCAACACATGGAGAGACAGAGAAAAATAAATTAATATTTAAATGTGTGTGTGTGTGTGCATATATATACATACACATATTCCCTAACTACTGAGAGGGTCCACAAGCAGCAACATCCTAATAATAATGAACACATCCAGCAAACTGACCCTGGCTTCTAAATACCCTTTTCCATTAACGAAATCAGCAACTGAGGGATTATGCAGGGAAAAGTATACAAGGAGCTTGAAACGTCTTTTTGTGTCAGAAAGTAAAAAATGATTGAGCTAAATCAAAAGAACACAGAAGTCAGACTGAACTAATTAGCTAATATGACAATTTTGGCACCAAAATAAATACTGATAGTAGCAGACTGAATCGAATCAAGTAGGAAACCAATTGAATCAAGTAGGAAACCAATAGTCTATATTGATATAAATAGCAAATTAATTAATTAATTGATGTGGAAAGGGACACTTTATTTTGGAATGGGGTATTTAACTTTACGAGAATGTTTTAATTCTGACGAGGGAGAATGCAAACATATTATCACTAATATAATAAAATTAATTACAAAAATATAGCTCATGCCCTGAAGGATCTTATAATCTATTTGGGGGAATGTAGTATACTGTGAGAGTTCTAGGATTTCTCTGCACAGCATATTCTTCTAGCTTCTCCATGTAGTAGCTGACTAGCTACAATGAAGAGGGAAGAATGTAAAATGGCTCTTGTGTTTCTTGCTTGGATTTTCAGGTGCTACCGATACTGGGACTGTATGCGGAAGGGAAGGTTAGAGCTGAAGACAACAGGTTCAGTTTGGAAGATCTTACATTAAGGATGTTTAGCAAGGGGCACCTGGGTGGCTCAGTCATTAAGCGCCAGCCTTCGGCTCAGGTCATGATCCCAGGGTCCTGGGATCGAGCCCCACATCCGGCTCCCTGCTCGGCAGGAAGCCTGCTTCTCCCTCTCCCACTCCCCCTGCTTGTGTTCCCTCTCTCGCTGTGTCTCTCTCTGTCAAATAAATAAATAAAATCTTAAAAAAAAAAAAAAAAAGGATGTTTAGCAAAGCAGTTGGTTTCATTGGCTTCATAATCAGAGGAGAGTCTAGTGCTGAATCAGCTAACCACATGAGCGCATAACTCATCTAAGGAGGCTGGAGGAAGAAAAAAGCGTTTGGCCTAGGGCAGAATCCTGGGTTAATCAGACACTTAGGAAAAGCTTTATGCTGTTTGGAACACGACAGTTTATAAACAAGTACAATTATGACCAAACATCGCAAGCAAAATATTGAAATTTCAAAAGTTAGAAACGAACCAAATGTCAACAAAAAGTAGAGTTTAATATTCTACCACTTAATAGAATGTTATCATAAAACGTTATGAAAGTTTGTAATAACATAAAAACGTTTATGATAGTTTTTCAGTTAAAGTATGTATTATTTAAGCAATGTTAAAAGTAGCCACAGCAAAATCTCTAAGAAGATGCATCAAAAAGTTAATGGTAATTGTTTTGAAGGTGGGAATCTATGAGGTTTATTCTACTTTTCTGTATCTTTCAAATTCACATTTAATACTTTCTAATAGTGGAAACAGTCACAAATAGGATTGTCTTCCACCTCTTACTATGATAAACATGGTAACACTTCCTAACACAGAACCAGGACACACAGTAGGCGTGAATATTTCAATACCTGCAATTTAAGGCAATTACCTGAGAGTTTCTGCCTAATTAAAAACACGTAGTCCTTCCTGCTGGAGAGGTTCACGTCCTGCTATCCTGGATCAGGCAAGGCGTGACAAATGGTTCTGCCTCTATCCTGTCCATAATGCCTCAATTGGTCTATACCTGAGGTTTCCACGAACCAGTCCTACTGGACTCACCGCTAGGGCCCAGCGATTAAAGCTCTTTTTGGCTCCTTTGAAAACAAGTAGCAGACTGTGGGTATCCTTCCAGTTCTGCGGAGAATCAGGAATGATGACTCTTAACTTATTGTATGAACTTGCATCCTGACGTCTCACTGTCCTGAGTGCACTGGCAGGCACTTCCAAGGCACTGGGCTCTCCAGGAGCTGGAAGGCCCATGAGGTCACCACAAGCGCCCCCAAACCCTTCAGTAACATCAACTCTTAACACCACTCAAAACTCTTCACTTCTTCATTCCAGGTCTCAGGGCCACGCCTGTTAGATATTATTATCTCTGCACATAATAGATGAGCTCTGAGACAGGTTTCTCATACGAGACCAGGCAGCTGGTGCAAGGTGAAGTCTTAACAGCGGTCAATATCGCCGCTACCTTTATTACCACAATCAGCTCCACAAGTTCCATCCAGTGACCTCCGCAAAGGGGGCTCGCGTGGCCCCGGCACGGCCCCGCCCCCAAGCCTCAGCAGGTTCTCTCTGAGGCCCTTAGGCGTTGAGAGGCCTCCAGGCCCAGCAGCCGGGATGGAAAAGGCAGACGGTGGGAAGAGTCCTTCTGGCAGGGCAGGAGGGAAGGTCACTGGGATCCAGAAGCCTTCGTCAAAATCTGACTTTGAGGCAATTCAAAACTCTCAGCTTCCAGAAGTGATGGAGACAGGATGCAGAAGCCTGAGGTGAGCGGTTTAACTGTCAGACAGCCCAGCACCGCCGCCATCAGGAAGCCAAACACCACAGCCTGTCAGGCCCGGCCAGTGGTGTGGCTCGCCCTGGGCGCAGCCCGCCTCCAGGTGTGCTTTACCCTGGACCTGGCCCCACCCTAGGTGAAGCTCGCCCTGGATGTGGCCGGCCCGGGTGCTCGCTCTGGACGTAGTCCCACCCCCGGGTTTGGCTTTTCCTGGATGTAGCCCCGCCCCTGGGTGTGGCTCGCCCTGGGCGTGGCCCACCCCGGGGTGTGGCTCGCCCCGGATTTAGTCCTGCCCCTGGGTGTGGCTTTCCCCTAGACGTAGTTCCACCCCTGGATGCAGCTCACCCTGGATGTGGTCCCGCCTGGACTTAGTCCCGCCCCCGGGTGTGGCTTTTCCTGGACGTAGTCCCGCCCCTGGGTGTGGCTCGCCCTGGGTGTGGCCCGCCCCTGGGTGCGGCTCGCCCCGGGCTTGGTCCCGCCCCTGGGTGTGGCTTTCCCCTAGACGTAGTTCCCTAGGTGTGGCTTGCCCTGGGAGTGGCTCCGCCCCCAGAGCATGCTGGTGGGAACCTCAGCTTCTAAATCCCTCGGATTGCTCTTCCGTCCAAAGGTTTCTGAACTCTGCTGGACGTGCCAGACTGTACTGAGGTAAATATGGTGTCGGTCTTTTAGAAAAGCAGATGATTAAGCCAAATATTCCAACGGTGCAAAAAGATGTTGTAAATTGGAAAGCAAGGACAGATCCCCGAGGAAAACCTTCCAGTATAATAGAAAGGAAAGAGGAAAGAAGGAATGGGTGTTCACATTTTGGTTTTGTTATTCTTTCAAAATTTTTTTTAATGATGTAAAGTTCTGGTGACTTCTCATTCCCCTGTCATGATCCAGCACACATGCTCAACCAGTGAGGAGTGTGGAGAAATTGTAGGAAAGTGGAATCGTTTTGAGCACTTAGGCAAGAGAATTGACTAAGGAACAGTCATGAGCTCCACCAAGACAGGGAGCTTTGTTTCCTTCACTGGTGTGCCCCTAACGCTTAGAAGAATGCCAGTACACAGGAACCAACACAACAAACTAATGGATTGTTTTCAGGCAGTGTTGAAGCTGACCATTATTACAGAACATTTATGGTGGCAGCAACATACTTACTTATGTTGATTTTATCCTAGAGGAATCAGCCCCTTATTAGAAGACGGGTCTAAAAAAGACACAACTGACTTTTGCCACGCATGGCAGATGACAGGCGAATGAAAGGCTGTTGAAAGTAGAGCTATTTAGGTTTGGAATTAAGTGATGAACCATGAAGTTTTCCTTGGAGAGGGAGGGAATGAAGACAAAACATTGTCAGATGGACAGGGGGATGTGTAAAGTATCTTGTAGTTCCTGAACAGGTTGAAGGATTGGCATATTGAGGGCATAAGCTGAAAGGATAAAAATCAAGTGGAATGTCAGACTGTCTTTTCAGATGGCAGAAGTGTTCCTGGTGATAAGTTCTAGGATATGGCCATAACTAAACTGGAATGGAGGTAAAGGGCTCAAGGATGAGAAGGGGTAGACGGTAAGAAGACAGATTATTGGATGGTCTATCCACATGGATGCTGGGGACTCTGACTGATGCCTCCTACTTCAAGTTCCTCTCCTGGGCCCCATCCCACCTCTTTCCTATCCCTAAGTCTCCACAGAATCAGCATTTACTGCAACTCCAAGCTTTAGTCGTGGCATAACTCTGGACAAGAAAGCAGAAATAGGGCAGTGAAAAAGAGGGCTGGAGTAGACATCAGTTTTTGTTTTGATACCTACCATTCACTCACCTTCTGGAAACAGTCCCTTTATTGACCTCCAGGGAACTAACCCCATTCTCAGTCTCAGTCTATGTGCAGGTGGAGTTGTCTTTCCCTGACACTCCTATTTTAAGAATGCATCTATAACTCAGGCTTGGCCAAGAGATGATTGTATGCTTTTGACAGCAGTGATTGGTCAGGGATGGGCATGTGACCCAACTGGAGCCAATAAGGCACGATGGGATTTTTGCAGGGACTACTGAGAGACACAACCCATTTTTAGCTACACTTAAAGCTTGAAAGATACACTTAAAGCTACAAAATTGTCAGACAGAAAGTCAGTCCAGAATATAGGGCCAAGAAATGGATAGAAAGTGAATCTTGAAGGCATCAACTGAGCTCCAGCATGAACCTTCCTGCCTTAGGCCAGCCTTATTCACAGACTTTTTCAGGTACCTAAGCCAAAAGATTCTCTTTTTTAAGTCAGTGAAATTGTATTTGCTGTCATTTACATCCAAGTAATTCCTCACACTGTAAAGGGGCTCACCATCCCTGGTTCCCTCTTCCATGCTAGCCCACAAAATATATATTACCTTCTCTGTCCTTCAGGTTGCCCTTCTATAAGAGGGGATTAAGAAATCTACTGAGATTGGAGTCCAAGATGGTGGAGGAGTAAGAGACCTTAGTTTCATCTGTTCCCAGGAATTCAGCTAAATCATTCTGAACACCTGCAAAATCAAGAGGAGTTCTAAGAAAAGAATAGCTGCAACTCTACAAGTAGAAAAGTGACCACTTTCTACCAGGTAGGAGGTTCGGAGAAGTGAATCTGAGGCGATATATGGGAAGATAAACCATGGGGGGCGGGAGCCTCCGTCAGCCGGCTACCGTATAGAGCAGCAGAGCACAAAATCAGAACTTTTAGAAGTCGGCTCTGGTGAGGGACATCCCCGCCTGAAAGGTGCTCAGGTGGTGAAGTGGGGTGGAATCCTAGGTGGGACAGTGTGTTCTCAGGATCCCCAGGGTCACAGAAAGAATGGGGTTGCCTGAGTGTGGCAGGATTCCTGGGCATCAGGCCTAGGAAGCCCGCTGTAAATCAGCAAGCCCAGGAGTGGGCTCTCAGCTTGGAGTTGCCATAAACCACAAACCGTGGCCGGGTCAGGTGACCGCTCCCTGAGCAGGGGCCCAGCAAGCATCAGAACCGGCAAGACACCCCCCCACCCCCGCCACCCCCAGGAGGAGCTGTGTGGGTGTGCATCACAGGAGCCTGCAGGGTTTGGAGACTCAAAACAGGGTTCCATGCCTGAGATGTAAATGGTCCGTCACAGGCTGGTTCAGCACAGAGAGCAGACAGAGAGCAGGGAGACAAGGGTGATTGACTGCTTTTCCCTGAGGGCACAACGAGGAATGGGGACCCGAGCTCTCGGCTCCGGGCCAGAGGCTGGGAGGCCACCATTTTCATTCTCATCTCTAAGGCTGCGAGGAAAGCCTTCAGGGAACAAAAGACACATACAGCAATCCAGCAGATTACTTAGCCTGTCCCCCTGTGAGGGCAGTGCAATTCCACCTGGGGCAAAGACACTTGAGAATCAACGCAATAGGACCCTCCCCCAGAAGATCAGCAAGAACATCCAGCCAAGACCAAGTTTACCAGTCTTTGAGAATGGCAAAACTCCAGCACTAGGGGAATACAGCACAAAGAATTCATGGATTTTCCCCACGATTCTTTAGTCTTTCAATTTTGATTTTTTTCTCTTTCCTTTTTCAACCCGTTTCTCTTTTATCAACTCTTTTTTTAAATCGTTTTTTAATTGTCATTTTTACAGTTATAGTCTATCCTTTCACTATATTTAATTTTGTTTTTGTAAATACATAAGTTTTTCTTTCCTTACCATTTTGGGATACAGTTTCTTCTAACAGACCAAAATAAATGCAGAATCCAGTGTATGGCTCTGTTCCCTTCACCTGTCTGATCATATTCTCTTTTTCTCCTCCTCCTCCTCCTTCTTCTTCTTTAGTTTTTTTGTTTTACTTTGGGTTTTGTTTCGTTTTGTTTTGTTTTATTAGTCTTTTTTAACTTTCATTTTTACAGATACATTCTATACTTTCAACATATTTAATTTTATTTTTGTACATAAGTTTTTCTTTCTTTACAACGTTAAGCTATAGTTTCTTCTAACAAACCAACCAAAATACACTCAGGGTATGGTGTATTGCTCTGTTCTGTTCACCTGTATGTGGATTCCTTCTTTTCCCCCCACCTCTCTTTTTTTTTTTTTTTTTTCTTTTGGTTTTCATTTTTACACTTACAATCTATCCTTTCATTATATTCAATTTTATTTTTGTACATATATAAGTTTTTCATTCTTTACAATATTGAGATCTAGTTTTCTAACAAACAGACCAAAATACACACAGGATGCAGTGTATTGCTCTGTTCTGTCCACCTGTCTGATTATTTTTGCTTTGGGTTTTTTGGGGGGGGTGGTAATTTTTTAATTTTTCTTTTTTCTTTTTTTTGGGTTTCAGGTTTCATCTGATTTGTTTAGTATATAGTACTCTGTGGTGGTTGTTGCCATTTTACCATTTTGTACTCTCATTCGTCTATTCTTCGCTGGACAGAATGACAAGATGGAAAAACTCACCTCAAAAAGAGAACAAGATGCAGTACTGACTGCCAGGGACCTAATCAATATGGTCATAAGTAAGATGTTAAGATGTCGGAACAGAGTTCAGAATAATGATTATAAAGATAATAGCTGGGCTTGAAAAAAGCATAGAAGACACTAGAGGATCCCTTTCTGGAAAAATAAAAGAACTAAAATCTAACCAAGTCAAACTCAAAAAGGCTATTAATGAGATGCAATAAAAAATGGGGATGCTAACTGCTAGGATAAATGAGGCAGAAGAGACAATTAGTGACAGAGAAGACAAAATAATAGAGAATAAAGAAGCTGAGAACAAGAGATAAACAACTACTGGATCATGAGGAGAGATTTTGAGAGATAGGTGATAACATGAAGTGAAACAAGATTAGAATAATTGGGATCCCAGAAGAAGAGGAAAAAGAGAGAGAGGGGCGAAGGTATATTGGAGCAAATTATAGCAGAGAACTTCCCTAACCTGGGGAAGGAAACAGGCATCCAAGTCCAAGAGGCACAGAGAACCCCCTCAAAATCAGTAAAAATAGATCAACACCCCGACATATAATAGTGAAACATGTTAATCATAGAGACAAAGAGAAAATCCTGAAAGCAGCTCAGGACAAGAGATCTGAAACCTACGAGGGTAGAAACGTTAGACTGGCAGCAGATCTATTCACAGAGACCTGGCAGGCAAGAAGGGACTGGCATGACATATTCAAAGTGCTAAATGAGAAAAATATACAGCCAAGAATACTTTATACAGCTAGGATGTCATTCAAAAGAGAGAGAGAAAAAGCTTCCAGGACAAACAGAAACTAAAAGAATTTGTGGTCACCAAACCAACCCTACAAGAAATATTAAAAGAGATCCTTTAAGCCAAGAGAGAGCCCAAAAGTAACACAGACCAGAAAGAAACAGAGACAATATACAGAAACAGTGACTTTACAGGTGATATGATGGCACTAAATTCATATCTTTCAATAGTTATTCTGAATGTAAATGGGCTAAAGGCTACAATCAAAAGACACAGGGTTGAACTGACTAAAAAAGCAAGACACATCAATATGCTGTCTGCAAAAGACTCATTTTAGACCCAAGGAAACCTCCAGACTTAAAGTGAGGGCGTGGAGGGACAGCTGGGTGGCTCAGTCAGGTAAGCATCTGCCTTCGGCTCAGGTCATGATCCCAGGGTCCTGGGATCAGGCTCCTTGCTCAGTGGGGAGCCTGCTTCTCCCTCTGCCTGCAGCTTTCCCTGCTTGTGCTTGCACGCTCTCTCTGTCTGGCAAATAATTAAAACAAATCTTTATTTAAAAATAAAAATAAATAAAGTGAGGGGGTGGAAAAGCATTTATCATGCTAATGGACATCAAAAGAAAGCTGGGGTGGCAGTCCTTATATCAGACAAAGTAACTTTTAAACCAAAGACTATAATAAGAGATGAAGAAGGACACTCTATCATATTTAAAAGGTCTGTCGAACAAGAATATATAACAATTGTAAATGTTTATGCCCCTAACATGGGAGCAGCCAATTATATGGGCCAATTAATAACAAAATTAAAGAAACACAGTGATAATAATACATTAATAGTAGGGGACTTCAACCATCACTGACTGCAATGGACAGATCATCTAAGCAGAAGATCAACAAGGAAACAAGGGCTTTGAATGACACACTGGACCAGATGAACTTCACAGATATATTCAGAACATTCCATCCTAAAGCAACAGAATATACATTCCTCTTGAGTGCACATGGGACATCCTCCAAAATAAATCACATACTGGGCCACAAAATCAGGTCTCAAATGGTACCAAAAGATTGGGGTCACTCCCTACATATTTTTGGACCACAATGCTTTGAAACTGGAATTCAATCCCAAGAGGAAATTTGGAAATAACTCAAATACACGGAGGCTAAAGAGCATCCTACTAAAGAATGAATGGGTCAACCATGAAATTAAAGAAGAACTAAAAAAAAATTCATGGAAACAAATGAAAATGAAAACACAACTTTTCAAAACCTTTGGGATGCAGCAAAAGCAGTCCTAAGAGGGAAATATATAGCAATATAAGCCTTTCTCAAGAAACAAGAAAGGCCTCAAAATCTCAAACTAACCTCCAGCTCCACCTAAAGGAGCTGGAGAAAGAAAAGCAAATAAGGCTAAACCCAGCAGGAGAAGAGAAATAATAAAGATTAGAGCAGAAATCAATGAAATAGAAACCAAAAGAACAGTAGAACAGATCAACCAAACTAGGAGCTGGTTCTTTGAAAGAATAAGATTGATAAACCCCCAGCCAGACATATCAAAAAGAAAAGAGAAAGGACCCAAAAAAATAAAACCATGACTGAAAGAGGAGTGATCACAACCAACACCAAAGAAATACAACCAATTTTAAGAGCAAATTATGAGCAAATATATGCCAACAAATTAGGCAGTCTGGAAGAAATGGATGCCTTTGTAGAGGCATATAAACTACCAAACTGAGACAGAAAGAAATAGAAAACCTGAGCACATCCCTAACCAGCAAGGAAATTGAGGCAGTAATAAAAAATCTACCAACAAACAAGAGCCCAGGGCCAGAGGCTTCCCAGGGGAACGCTACCAAACAAAGAATTAATACCTATTCTTCTGAAGCTGTTTCAAAAAATAAAAATGCAAGGAAAACTTCAAGCTCTTTCTATGAGGCCAGCATTACCTTTATCCCCAAACCAGGCAAAGAACCCACCAAAAAGGAGAATTACAGACCAAATCCCTGATGAACATGGATGTAAAAATTCTCACCAAAATACTAGACAACAGGATCCAACAGAACATTAAAAGGATTATTTTCACTGTGACCAAGTGGGATTTAATCCTGGGCTGCAAGGGTAGTTCAACATCCACACGCCAATCAGTGTGATACACTACATAAATAAAAGAAAGGACAAGAAGCATGAGATCCTCTCAATAAATGGCAGAAATAGCATTTGACAACTACAGTTTCCTTTTTTGATTAAAACTCTTCACAGGGTAGGAATAGAGGGAACACACCTCAATATCATAAAAGCATCTACGAAAAGCCCACAGTGAATATAATTCTCAATGAAGAAAAACTGAGAGCTTTTCTCCTAAGGTCAGGAACACAGCAGGGATGTCCACTCTCACCACTGCTGTTCAACACAGGACTAGAAGTCCTAGCCACAGCAATCAGACAACAAAAAGAAATAAAAGACGTCCGAATGTGCAAAGCAGAAGTCAAACTCTCACACTTTGAAGATGACATGATACTGTATATGGAAAACCCAAAAATTCCACCCCAAAATTGCTAGACCTCATACAGGAAGTCAGCACAGTGGCAGGATATAAAACCAATGCACAGAAATCAGTTGCATTTCTATACACTAACAATGAGGCAGAAGAAAGATAAGGTAAGGAATCAATCCCATTTACAAGTGCACCCAAAGCCATAAGATACCTAGGAATAAACCTAACCAAAGAGGCAAAGGGTCTGTACTCAGAAAACTCATGAAAGAAATTGAGGAAGACACAAAGAAATGGAAAAATATTCCATGCTCAAGGTTTGGAAGAACAAATATTGTTAACATGTCCATGCTACCTAGAGCAATCGATACATTCAAGGCAATCCCTATCAAAACACCATCAACTTTTTTCACAGAGCTGGAACAAATAATCCTAAAATTTGTATGGAACCAGAAAAGACCCCGAATAGCCAATTCCAGATTTCAAGCTCTATTGCAAAGCTGTTACACTGTCAAGACAGTATAGTACTGGCACAAAAACAGACACATAGATCAATGGAACAGAATAGAGAACCCAAAAATGGACCCTCAACTCTATGGTCAACTAATCTTTGATAAAGCAGGAAAGAATATCCAATGGAAAAACGACAGTCTCTTCAAATGGTGTTGGAAAAATTGGACAGCCACATGCAAAAGAATGGAACTGGACCATTTCCTTACACCGTACACAAAAATAGACTCCAAATGGATGAAAGACGTAAATGTGAGACAGGAATCCATCAAAATCCTAGAGGAGAACACAGCCAGCAACCTCTGTGACCTTGGCCGTGGCAACTTCTTGCTAGGCACGTCTCCAAAGGCTAGGGAAACAAAGGCAAAAATGAACTGAACTATTAGGACTTCATCAAGATAAAAAGCATTTGCACAGCAAAGGAAACAGTTGACAAAACCAAAAGACAACCGACAGAATGGGAGAAGATATTTGCAATTGACAGATAAAGGGTTAGTATCCAAAATCTATAAAGAACTTATCAAACTCAACACCCAAAGATCAAATGATCCAATCAAAAAATGGGCAGAAGACATGAACAGACATTTCTCCAAAGAAGACGTACAAATGGCCAATAGACACATGAAAAAATGCTCAACATCACTCGGCATCAGGGAAATACAAATCAAAACCTCAATGAGATACCACCTCACACCAGTTAGAATGGCTAAAATTAACAAGGTGGGGAACAACATATGTTGGTGACGAAGTGGAAAACACTGTTGATGGGAATGCAAGCTGGTACAGCCACTCTGGAAAACAGTATGGACACTCCTAGAAAGGTTGAAAATAGAACTTCCCTTCAACCCAGCAATTGCACTACAGGGTATTACCCCAAAGATACAAATGTAGTGATCCAAAGGGCACTGGCACCCCAATGTTTATAGCAGCAATGTCCACAATAGCCAAACTATGGAAAGAGCCCAGATGTCCATCGGCAGATGAATGGATAAAGAAAATGTGAGATACAGATATATAGATATATAGATATATAATATATAGATATAAAATGAAACATTACTCAGCTATCAAAAAAATGAAATCTTGCCATTTGCAATGACGTGGATCGAACTAGAGGTTATTATGCTAAGTGAAATAGGTCAATCAGAGAAAAACAATTATCATACGATTGCACTCATATGTGGAATTTTAGAAACGAAACAGGATATATGGGAAGAGAGGAAAAAAATAAAACAAGACAAAATCAGAGAGGGAGACAAACCATAAGGGACTCTTAATCATAGGAAACAAACTGAAGGTGACTGGAGGGGAGAGAGGTGGAAGGATGGGGTAACTAGGTGATGGACATTAAGGAGGCCTTGGGATGTAATGAGCACTGGGTATTATATAAGACTGATGAATCACTGAACTCTACGTCTGAAACCAATAATACATTATATTTTAATTGAATTTTAAAAAATAAAAAATAAATAAATCTACCTTGAAGGATTGTAAATATTAAATGGGATAATATACATGAAAGCATGCTTTACAAAATTGAAATACAACAAGCAGTACTTAATTTTTCTAAATTAAATTAAAGCTGGATCAGAGCCCCCATGTTGAAGGAAGGTATCCAATATTAGTCATCCCTGGCAACGGGGATGGGGGGTGGGGGGGAGAGGCTTTTGCTCTCAGGCAAATATACAATATCAGGCAAATATGTAAGAAAGAGACTCTGCTCCTGAGTCCATCATGGTGGCCACTGGGATGTTCGTTGCCCAAGCTCCGTTGGCCCATTAACAGGCCAGTGGTTGTATAGCCACTTTGGCCAGTGTGGCAATGCAGTATTTCGGTGCAGCTCCCAAGGTAGTGCGGCTTGATGATCATTCATCTCAGCAAACATCATTTCATCCCTCAGAAAAATAGTGCTGTCTCCTAGAGGACTTCCACACAGAACCCATCCACTCAGGAACTCACCTTACTAAGGGTTAGTATCAAGTCGCTGGAGCCAGTGGTACCTTCAGGCAACTCTCCTTTCAACCCAGCACCTACATCAACCCCTATCTCCTCTCTCCTGAGAACACCTGGTGAAAATTTTCCTCACCCGTAGGAGTCTGGACAGGACTATGCAACAGGTGCCTCACAACTTCTCTTTGGGGGTCAGGAAACATGAAAACCATTAATAACCCCTGAGACCAGAAGCTCAGAACTTCCTGTAAGACAAAAAGGGAAGTGAACTTTTGTTCCTTCTGGAGTCCCCTCTGGCAGGGAATAGAAGCAGCAATCAATAGCTTGGTAAAATATCCTGCCTCAAATGAAGGCTGCCTTAAGCTGGGAGAGAATCCCTACAGAGGAAAATTACCCACTCTTGTCATTGCCAGCCCAACCTCCTCCCCACAGGGAAGCACTGCTACACTTACATATGAATCAGTTCTTTCCCTGCTTCCCCACTCCCACCAATGAAGGAAGGAACAGAT
Source organism: Mirounga leonina (assembly GCF_011800145.1). Taxonomy (NCBI): domain Eukaryota; kingdom Metazoa; phylum Chordata; class Mammalia; order Carnivora; family Phocidae; genus Mirounga; species Mirounga leonina. The sequence continues at coordinate 3,296 of NW_023270738.1, read as the reverse complement.
CTTGAGTCTCCTGGGAGAAATAAGGAGGCAGCCTCTACAAGTCTCTGAACCTGCCACTTGGCCTTCCTAATGAAGACCAAATGTGCCTTTGTGACCCCAGGAAAATAGCCTAGTTTAGGCTCTGATCCAGGACCAATGGAAGTTCTAGGGGAAAAAGCTCAAGAGAAGAGCCCCTTCTCATAGCCTGGGCCCTTTCACTGCAACCACCGATTGGGGCACAGTTCTGTGTTAGTCCTGATGGCTGCCTCAAGGACTCTGATCGCCTTAGGCACCACCTGGCACCAGAGAAATTCACAATGCCTGAAGCTGGGAACTGGGGTCCCTATGCCCAATCCACATTAAGGTACCAATCAATTCATGCATTTTGTCAACCCTGACGTTAGGTTTAGAGTTTAAGCTTGAGGTTGTAAAAATTCAGGTAACCCATTCCCATTGCATTATATATCAGAGACAGTTCTTCCGGCAGCACACTATATCACGTAAATGGCACTCTCCTAAAATTTCATAACACTGTGATCCCTGACTGTGGGCACAAAGCACATCTTTTTCTAGAGAAATTGATCTTCATCTCTCCAATCATTTTTCAGCTAATACACTTTGTTAGTTTTTTAGGATCGTGATGCTTTCCCATAGGAACAGGAATCTGAAAGAAAGGAAAACAATCCTAGAAGCAGAAAAGAAGTATGAGATCACTCATAGATGGTGTTACCAAGTCATTTGGACAGATCGCTTCCTAGATGTTCTAAGTGTCCAAATTCTGTCTCATTGCCTCATTCAATATTTCTCTGAAGGGAAGCAGTAGACATTAGATATGACTTGTTATGTGACCCCAGCTTATTAACTCAACCCCTTTCAGCCTTCACATCTCCCTTAGTTAGAAGTGCTCAAGCCATAGGTACGTGAAAAATACCTCAAAATGGGAGTTACATGCTGGAAGATCCCTAGTACTGGCTTTTCCATCAACTGGGTGACCAATTCTCTCTGATGTTCAAGCTGTGAGAGTTAAATTTGAAATGACGGATGTACTATATTAAAGATATTAATTAATAAGAACAGAAATTAAACCTTGCAACCTGAAGGGTTTGCTTCCTCTATAAGCTTGACTAGGTCTACAAAAGCTGAAGGTTACTTCTTTAGACCTATGGTCTGGGAGCTAGGGCAAAGTGGAGAGACTGTGGTAGAGCTGGGATGAGACATGTTACACCTACTTTTTCCTCCCCTCTAAGTCTGACTACTGGGAAGTCAGGTGGTCCTGAGGGCTCATTTTACTTTACCATTCAGGAAAAACCCGTATTACCTTTACCTCTCTATACCACCTTTCCTTCCTTCTTTGAATGCTCCAATCTCTTTGATGTTTACTTACCAGCCGCCGCTCCATTTAGCCATTAAACAGTTTTGACCTTGATGACTTGCATATGAATGAGGACAAAGATCCACTTGGCACCTTTGGCCACTTTTGCTTCAGCAAACTGAGTAGGGTGTCCAAGAAGAAACCCTTGCATAGGAAGACTTCTTCTTTTTTTTTTTTTTTTTTTTAATTTTTTTATTGTGCATTAGGAAGACTTCTAAGAAGATTCCAATGATCCCCACTTACCGATATTCAACCCTTGAGCATAGGCACGACTTAGTGATTTGCCTCTGACTAATAGAATAAAGGAAAGGTAATGGGATGTCATTCCCGTTATTAGTTTACAAAAGATTGTAACTTCTGTCTTGTTTGCAAACTCTCTCCTTGCTTTGATGAAGTAAGCTGCCATGTTGGAGAAGCCCACATGACAGGGAACCAGCCAGCTCTAACGAATAGCCAGCAAGGTTCTGAGGATCCCAGTCCAACAGGCTTTGAGGAACTGCATCCTGCCAACAACTGTGTGAATGAGTACAGGAGTTGGTCCTGCCCCAGTCAAGCCTTCAGAAGAGGACGTAGCCTCAGCTGACAGCTTAACTGCGGCCTTGAAGCAGAAAATCCAGGTAGGCCTCGCCTGAATTTCTGACCCACAAAAACTGTGAGATAATAAGTATGTATTTTTTAAGCCACTAAATTTTGTAGGATCCATTACACAGCAATAGATCATTAATGCACTCCTAAATTACCGTAACCTTGGTGTAAAATGTTGCATGTTTGGGAAGGCAGGCACCATATAGGAGGACAACGTCCCTGGCAACATCCCTGGAGGTACTGTCTTCATGCTCAAAGACTATCCCGTATACTCTTATGCTGAAATGGTATCATTGGGTTCTAATAAGCCCTGAGTAGCCTCCAGGAGGTGAGGCCTAGGAGACATAGTAACTCATCCCACCCAACGGATAGTTTGGGAGCAGATGAAAAGAGAGTTTGAGCCAAGTTCTAGATTTTAATGGTTTTTCTCACTTTGTAAAGGCCCGAAGGTTTTCAGAGTAAGCTTTCTGTACTTTTTATGAAAAAAAAAAAAAAAAAAGTAAATGTTTTAATACAGGACATCTGAGCAGGGTCAAATAAAGGACCCCAAGATAAAACTGAGAAGGCCACTGTCTGGCTTCTTACAAGGGACTGGTGCACTTACAGAAGCCAAAGAGGAAACCAGTAAGAGCTGAACACAGTTCCTCCTTTCCCTAAGCACAAGCCCCAGCCCCAGGCCCAGTGCAGCACACAGAGAACAGCACTCTCTATTAGATGAAACATTTATTGAGGAGGATTGATATTCTTTGTTGTGCTGAAGGTTGTTCTCATCAGAGGATATATTGTCATGAAAACTGTGAGGCTTTCTTAACAAGGACAGAATGATTTCTTTAGGGAAATTTTTCTCTGTGGAAGTGCTGGAGAAGCATTTTCTGCTTGAGTAGAAGAGTCAAATCACTAAACACAGTACTTTCACCAGGGTCACCCCTGGTGGCCGAAAGGACCTGGCATACTTGATGCACACAGGTGAGGCTTGGATGAGGCACAGGTTCCCCGGAGGGCAGAGAAGAAGGGGGTTGACTCTGGCTTAATACCTGGTCCTTGAAGGCCACAACTTTTCGGGGATGTCTGACCCTGTGTCTGTTCTGTCTGACACTTCTAAGACGGTTCTGGCCAGCACAGACGGCTTCATGGCTGCAGGACTTGATACTTGCCCGTTTCTTTTGTTGTGGGTCAGAGAGAGCCCAACAGTTGGAGGAATATCTCTTGTCAGGCCCTACCTGGGCCTGTAGTTCCTCCTGCTGCTGGCTTAATGCTGAGGCCTCAGGTCCATACCTACATGCCAGCTTCTCTTCTAGGACCTTCCCAGTGGTAGTCATGAGCTTGTGAGCTTCAGGAGGCCCATCACTCACAAAAGTAG
>NW_023270737.1:0-30095 GCF_011800145.1 Mirounga leonina | reverse complement strand
CGACGAGGACGGCGGCCCCCCGGAGCGGCCCCCGGGCCGCGCCGACCTGGTCATGAGCTTCGTCAACATGGGTGAGTGCGGCCGCCGGCTGGGCGTCCGGGGCGCCGGTGACCGTGCGGCCTCGGTGCGGACGGGCCCCCGGGCCCCAGCACGGGCGGCAGGGGCCCGTGCACCAGCTTGGCCAGTGTGCGCCCCTGCGGCGAACAGGTGCCCCCTGGTCGTGGCCACGCCCCCACAGAGGGGTGGGACGTGTGGAGCTCAGGGCCACCAAGTCCAAGGACTGTGGGCCTCGTGGGTTGGGCGACCGGCAGGGGCAGAGGCGCGAAGGTGAGTCGCAGGGATGTGCGCATTCGTCCCGCTCCCGAACACACCCAAGGGTAGGGATCATCATCTCATGTCGGGTGGACCGGGCAGTGCCAGGAAGACCGTCTGGTCCTGGGGAGACAGATGAGTAAACAGGACCGGATGCTGTCACAGTGATAAGGGCGGTACTGGAGAGAGGGACAAAGTTCAGTGTGGAAAGCCCCGGTCACATCATCAAAGTGACCGGAGCTGAGAACCCAGGTGTCGTGAGTGCACAGCTGCCTGTTCCCTGGCCAGAGCCCCAATTCCTGTAGGTGAGGGTGTGGCTGTCAGGGCAGCGGGCGGGGCAGGAGTAGACTCCGAGCTCAGTGGGGCAGTCCCTGATCTTGTCACCCTGGGCCTAGCACCTGGGACATGGCTGGCATGCAGTGAGTGTCCAGGCCCGTGGAAGGACCCAGTACGCCGCTTGGACCCTCGTCATTCTTCCACACAAAGCCCAGCCTTTCCTTTCTGCAGGATTTTTTTCTCCAAGTCGTGGAGCCGTTTGTGGTTAGAGTACTCAAAGATGTCTTTCCCATTACTAAATGCTCTTTAATCTAGTCGTGAATGTCCCCTATCTGCTTTGCTTCCTGTCTGTGGCCAGTGAGGGCCAGGGGTCTGGGCTGGAGCAGACACCAGACTGGATCTGGGCATTCAAGGACTGCCGCTCAGGCTGAGGTGGGGACAGGACCCTTGCCAAGGCCACCAGCATCCCTTCACCTACAGCCTTACCCCTCCGCACAACCCTGGGAACAGAAATGATGCTCCTCCCCATCTCCCAGATGAGGACAGTGAAGCTCAGAGAGACAGTGTCATGCCCAGGATAGCACAGCCTCTCCCTGGCCCAATCAGGACAGGCTCAGGTTGTTTGGCCCTACATCCAGTCCTCAAGGAGGTGGTATTGCTACTGTCAGGAGGGCAGGCTTTCAGGGTGGAGAGAGCTTCCAGAGGGGTTTAGGCAGAGAAACCCAGGGGATGGAGCAACAGCAGGTTTTCTGGGGGTTTTCAGCCATTTGCTTCCTCTACTAGGGCAGGGGGAGTGGACAGCCAAGGAGACCTCTGTCCCCCACACCCCACAGCTGGTGGGTGGCTGAGGTGGGGAGTGAGCAGCAGGAAGTGGCTGTTAACCTCTGCTGAGAGCCGGGTGCCAGGCATAGGACTTGGTCAGTGGGTTCTGAATGCCACCTTCCTGGTTAAGGGCAGGGTGGGAGACTCAGGACAAAAGAGACCATGTGTGGAACTGAGGCTAGAGCCCTGTCCTCAGGACAAGCTGACCTGGGGCTCACAACCAAGAGGGGTTGTGGACACAGTCATCCTGAGAATGTCCCTAAGGGCAACATCCATTAGAGTGAGTCACTGCCCAGCCAATGTCCTGCTTCCCCAGCATCCCCTGGGTCAAGGCGTGCACAGCCTTGGTGGGAGCTATTGTGAATCCAGCAGCACCCTTAGCTCAGACAAGTCTGATTTCTCTCCTGCCTCTGCTGGGTGACCTTAGGCAAATCCCTTGCCTTCTTGGAGTCACAGATCCTTCCTTGTAAAATGGGGCTCGTAGAGATCAATGCATCGTCAAGGTTATTGTGTCATTGGTTGATAGATGGGAGGAGCAGAAAGTCAGCCTTCTTGTAGGTGCACCTGGCCTGGTCCTGCCGACCCCAGTCCCTCCCAGCTGCTGCCCAGCCTTGGCTGGGTGTGTTGGGAATGTCCCACACTTCTTATGTGCAACCCAGAAACAGATTTTAAAAGCCAACCAAAAGTTGTCTATACCAATTTCTAGTATTTATTTATTTTTAATTTTTTAAAAAGATTATTTGTCAGAGAGAGAGCGCAAGCACAAGCAAGGGGAACAGCAGGCAGAGGGAGAAGCAGGCTCCCGGCTGAGCAGGGAGCCCCATGTGGGACTCGATCCTAGGATCCGGGGTTCATGACCTGAGCGGAAGGCAGCCGCTTAACCAACTGAGCCACCCAGGCGTCCCTTTACCTATTTTTAGAATAAAAACTAGCACTTGAAGTTCTATAGCCTGAAGAGTCTTTGTTTCATCCATCTAGTAACATGTAAGCTCTTTTACCAGCCCCCTTTTCATGGGCTCAGAGAGGTTAAATGGCCAGCCCAGGGCCACACAGCACATCCATGACATCATCCAGGGCCTGTGGATTCCAGATGTCAGCTTCTTCCCACGTTTTCTGTGCGTGTTTCATTAAGATCTAAGGCCTCGGACGCTGTGGGATTAACAGGCAGATCTTTGTTCGGCGGAAGCCCAGTCTGTGGGCGGGCCCAGCCCCTGTCAGAAGGGCCTTCTTTATTCTGATGTGCTAATTGCACTAGTAGAACTCTTTCAGTTTGAGTGGTTTTAACTGGTAATTACCTAGGCTGTGGGGGCGGGGGGTGGGGAGTTAGACACCTAGCAGGATTCTTTGCTTGTTTGGAGGCCCAGGCCCCAGGCCCTTGAACCACCACGGAGTCTAATGGTAGAGTCGCTGAGCTATCCACGCCCACGCCCGGGCTCTGGTACCTGTGTCTCCTGCTCCACCTCTCCTACTGGCCTCATCTGGCTCCCAAGAAGCCAGACCTGGTGCCTGCCAGGCCCCTGACCCCCCACGGCAGCCGGTGGGACCCAGAGGCCGCGGGCCTGTCACAGGTCTCCGGCCCGCCGGTCAGGCCTCTGTGCCCCAGCAGATGCTTGAGGAAGCCCGTGTCATGGCTGACGGTGTCTGTAGGGAGGCCGGGGCTGTGGTCAGAGCTGGGGCCCCTGCCTGGCCTGTCAGTCTCAGACTGCATGCTCTTGGCTCCCCTTGGTCAGGACGCGGGAATGGGGGCCGGTACCCATGTGGAGCAGACGGGGTCTGTCCTGGGTGTTCCTGTGCTCAGAGAGGAGAGCCCTGAGCTGGGAGGCAACACTCACGTTCTTATACTGCCTGGACCCGCCATGGATTCCTTCCTGTCCCGAGTCACCTCCCTTCCCTCCCTGGGCCTCTGTTTTCTCGTCCAGTCCACAGCGATGTGTCAGAAAACGAGGGGCCTCTCAGCCCTGACCCCGTGGCCCTGTGTTGGGGACAGCTCCTCACAGCACCAGCCCCTGCCCTGGGCTGGAGCGTGGGTCTGACTGGCTGTACTTCGGGTACCTCGGGCACCTCGGGCCGGCCCAGCCAGTGGTGAGGGAGGAATGAGGCAGGAAGGGCGAGCTCTGCGTATTCCTCCTGGTCCTTCTCCACCTTGAGTCAGAGGGACAGCAGGTGCCGTGTTCCCGGTTGAGAAACGGAGGCACAAACAGCCCTGAAGGCAGAGGTCTAGCCAGAAATGCACGGAGCCGTCTTCACTGTTATCCCGACCCTTCTCCGACCAGACTTACTCCCGAGCCTCGGGCAGCCGAGGACGGGGCTATTGAGCTGAGGTGTTGGACTGGGGAGCGGCAGGGCTTAGTGGAAATGAGGGACCTGGCGCACGTCCTCCTCAGCCCTGTGACCTTGAAGGGGCAATGCTTGGTCTCCATGACCCCAGGGTCACTTTCGTTCTTTTTTTTTTTTTCTCTATTTAAAAAGAATTTTTTTTTTGTTTTTAAAGAGTTTATTTGTCAGAGAGAGCGAGTGAGCACAAGCAGGGAGAGCGGCAGGCAGAGCGGGCAGAAGGAGAAGCAGGCTCCCCGCTGAGCAAGGAGCTGATGTGGGGCTCCATCCCAGGACCCTGGGATCATGACCTGAGCTGAAGGCAGACACTCAACGGACTGAGCCACCCAGGTGTCCCTCTTCGGTTCTTTACTAGGGAATTCTTTCACTTTTCATGAATTCGCTCAACAAATAGTTTTGTGGTAGCTGCTCCGTGCCAGGCACGGTCCTAGTTACTGGGATGTGCCAGTGAGCCTAACCAAGTCCCTCCTCGTGGAACCGGCCTTCTGGGGGGAACAAATAGTAAATGCGTAAACCACAGAGATGGTTGTTGAGTGGTCTAGACGGTGACACCCCCTATCTGGAAGCCAGGAGCAGAGGGACAAGGGGAGGGCAGAGCGGACCTAGGTGGGGGGTTCTGACCTGGGACTCAGACAGAATCTGCATCTTGATGCCGCCGCCTGCTGTGAGTGTGATCCGGGCCTTCCAGGTCACCTCCAGGAGCCACAGTTTCTTCCTCTGTAAAATGGAGGCACTCAGGGTACCCACCCAGCGGGGCTGTTCAGGGACCGTGTGAGATGGTTCCTGGTGAGGAGCACGTGCCCAGAACCTCTAGGTCTGTGCCTTCATTTGCATCACAGTTATAGTCACATCTGTGTTTTGAAAAGAGGAGAGTGAAGCTCAGAGAAGTTAGGTGATTTTCCCAAGGCCACCCAGCAGGTCCGCTCCCTGTCTCCTCTGCTCTTCTATATAGAAGCTGCCTCTCCACTCAGGTGAGGGCCTGGCCCATCATTAGGTGCATTAAGTGTTGCTGAATTGGACGGTCTTGATTGTATGTTGTAAACTGAGAATCTCATTTTAAAAATATCTTTATTTGGGGATTTTATAGAACTCATGAATGTTCATTGTAAAAAATTCATATCGTATAGATTCATTGTAGAATTTCATTATAGAAAATCAGACCATATGTTCAGAAACATATAATATGGAAGCCCCTTGTAACCCTCTCTCCATTTCAGAGAAAACCAGCATTTTAATCCTTTGGTGTAGTCTCCCCAGCCAGCCCTGACATTTTATCAATACAGATACTAATATTTTATTATTATTATTGTTATTTTTAAAAAAGATTTTATTTATTTATTTGACATAGAGAGACACAGCAAGAGAGGAAACACAAGCAGGGGGAGTGGGAGAAGGAGAAGCAGAGCAGGGAGCCCGATGCGGGGCTCGATCCCAGGAGTCTGGGATCACGACCTGAACCAAAGGCAGACGCTTAACGACTGAGCCACCCAGGCACCCTTATTATTTTTTTTTTGCAAAATGGGACATAAATGCCTACTGTCTTGCTACTTCATCTTTCATTTAACAGTAAATCCTTTGTCCATCTTAAAAGCTATTAATGTGACCATATGCCCAAAGGTGGCATCTCTTATTAAAAATTAATTTAGCTTTATTGATGTATAATTGACATATAAAATTATTAGATATCTACAGTGTACTATGTGGTGACCTGATACACATAGGCATTGTTACAGGATTCTCCCCAGCTAGTTAATTACCACATCCATCACCTCACAGATTTCAGTTATGCACTACTGTGTTATCACTCTAGTCCTTATATTTTACATTAGGTCCTCAGACCTTATTCATCTTATAGCTGAAAGTTTGTACCCTTTTACCAATCTCCTGCTACATCCCCACCCCCCAGCCCCTGGCACCTATGGCACCTGCTTTTCTACTCTCTATCTCTATGATTCTGACTTTTTGTTTTTTTTTTAAGATTTCACTTAGCATAGCATGATTTCACCATGCAGTATTTGTCGTTCTGTCTGACTTATTTCACTTTGCATAATGCCCTCAAAGTCCAGCCCATGTTGTCACAAATGACACGATTGCCTTCTTTTTCACGACTGAATAATACTCTATCATATGTACATACTGCATCTTTTTTGTCCACGTATCTGTTGATGGACACTTAGATTGTTTCCATATTGTGGCTGTTGTGAATAATGTGCAGTGAACATGGGAGTGCAGAGATCTCTTCGGGATCCTGTTTTTATTTCCTTTGGATCTATTCTCAGAAGTATGCTCGCTGGATCGTATGGTAGTTCTGTTTTCAGTTTTTCAAGGAACCTCCATAATGATTTCCACAGTGGCAGCACCAATTTACATTCTTACCAACAGTGGATAAGTGTACCCTTTTCTCCACATCCTCACCAACACTTGTTATCTCTTGTCTTCTTGATGATAGCCATTCTACAGGTGTGAGGTATAGCTTATTGTGGTTTTGATTTGCATGTCTCTGATGATGAGTGATGTTGAGCACCTTTTCATCTGTCTGTTGGCCATTTGTACGTCTTCTTTGGAAGAATGTCTATTAAGTTCCTCTGCCCATTTTTAAAGATTTTTTAAAAATTTATTTATTTGACAGAGAGCGAGAGAGAGAGAGCACAAGCAGGGGGAGTGGCAGGCAGAGGGCAAGGGAGAAGCAGACTCCCCACCGAGCAGGGGCTCCATCCCCTGACCCTGGGATCATGGCCTGAGCCAAAGGCAGATGTTTAACTGACTGAGCCACCCAGGCGCCTCTCTCTGCCCATTTTTAAATTGGATTTTTTTTTTTTTTTTTTTTTTTGCTATTGAGTTGTATGAGTTCCTTATCTATTTTGGATATTAGCTCCTTATCGGATATGTGGTTTGCAAATATTGTCTTCATTTCACAGGTCACTTTTGCATTTTGTTGGTTTTCAAAGGTTTCTCTTTCCAAGAGTTGAAGGTGGTTCTCCTTTCTCTAAAACCCTTTTGGTCCACCAGGATGGTGTCCCCTGTGAATCCCTGATAACTGCCTCCTTCCCCACATCCATCCCCTCAGTGTTTTCTTACCCTTCGGGGGTAAATAACTACTACCACCCCCAGCTGGCAGGGGAGGAAATGGAGTCTCAGGGAGTATAAGTGACTGGCCCCATTCCTGGGTCCCCAGATCCACAGGGGCAGATGTGAAAAGTGGATCACAGCAGTGAGGAGGCTCGGCCCTGCAGCTGGGAGGCCAGAGTGGTGGGTTATTTTGGAGGAGGACACACCGGGTTTCGATGCTGGGCTGCCGCTCGAGAGCTGTGAGATGTTGAACAGGTTACTAAGAGTCCCCACAGCTCAGTTTCCTCACCTTTAACATCGGGATAATGTACCTGTGTCGTATTGCAACACTTAAATAGGTTAAGGCATTTAAACACTTAGCAGGTGCCTGGCAGTGCTCAGTAAGAGCAGCCGGCCTTACGCGGGAAGGGCCTGCCGTGTCGATCTGCATCCTCTGCCCAGCCTGACCACCGACTTCGGGACCTGCAGCTGAGTGGGAAGGAGCACCATTTCAGCATCGGGCTGCCTGGGTTCAGATCCCCGTTCTGCCGCTTGCCGTTTGTGGTGGCTGCTGTGGTGTTCCCCACGTCTTCTCTTCAGGAGTGAGCCACCTGGGGATGGGCTGCTGAATGCCGAGCCCTTCTCTAGGCGCCCATCAGCTAGTGCACAGGAGCTGCTCACGCCAGGTTAGCCACACTCCTTGGCAGCACCCCACATTTAATGACTGGTTTATGGGGGTATAAGCGTCCAGCCCCCTTGTCTCAAGGAGGGACAGCTCTGAATGGCCCCCAGCCCCAGAGCTCCCTGTGCAGGTGGAATGGGCTGAAGACTTTGTGGGGTCGCATCACTGTTCAGCTGCACTCAGTCCTGCTCCTCCATTCCCTACAGAGAGTACTCTCCACCAAACCTCCTGACTCAGAGACTTTTGCTCAGGAAGCCTGACCTAAGATACGATTTTTTATATGATTTTTGTGTAAATTATGTAATGCTCTGTGCCTTGGTTTCCTCATCTGTAAAATGGGAGAGATAATAGTTCCTGTCTCCTAGGATTGCTGTATTAAATGAGTGCTAAAGCAGTGCCTGGTAAATGCTCCATAAATGTTAGCTTTGTCTGTTTTTAGCCCAAGGCCAGCTAGTTAGTAACAAGACCAGAAGTAAAACCCGGTAATTTCCTTCAGCTGCTGGCTCTGTGCCCTGAGCAGCGACCTTTTATTCTGAGCAGCCAAGGGCTCTGGATACAGTAGGGGTTCTGGGGAAGCCGAAGACCACAAGACCTGGGTACGGAGAAAGGTGGATTGCTGGGTCTGTGGCCATTCCTTAACAAACACTACTAGGAACCCACTGTGTGCTGTTCCCCTTCCTAGTTATCCCGAGGCCTATTCCAAAGTACAGCCCCAGCCCAAGTTCTGCTCATTATAGTGGGAAAGATAGGCCCAATTCTGAGAACTCAGTGTAAATTATGGCAAAGCAGGAGGAATGGCCACTCACCCATTCGACAAACAGGAGGAGGACGGTTCAGTATAGCAGAAGACAGACGAGGTCTTCCTCTCATTTTGTGGGAGACAAACAAGGCCAGAAGAAGAGGAGGAAGGGGCTCCTGGATGGAGGACTGAGAAGCCTTGGCAGGAGGTAATATTCATGCTGGACCTTGAAGAAGGGTAGAATTTGGTCAGAAGGAGGTGGGAGGAGATGTTTAGGCGGAGGGGAGGCACAGAGGTGAAAAAGCTCTCGGCGTGTGTTGGAACTCCAGTACCTCAAGTGAAAATCCACTCAAGACACTTCCCTGCTCTGATTCCTTCTGTGTGTCCCTTCATGCCAGCATTCAAGTTCCTTGAGTCTTGTACTCCGTGTCCAGTGTTCAAGTCCAGCTGAACCACATGGTGTTCCCTTGACATGTCCCCAGTGTGGTGAGGCTGTGAATGAGGGGAAAATACACACTTTGGAGTCAGACATACCTAGACTCTCATCCCACCTTGGGTACTCCTGTGAACTCATGGAAATCAGTTACCTTCCCTAATCATCCGTGTTTTCATCTATAAAATGGGGTGAATAATGCCTCTTCCACTGAGTTGTTGTGTCCTCCAGCCTGGTTCTCAGTGATCCTGCCTCCTGGTATTCATGCCCTTGTGTAGGTAGGTCCCTTCCACACTGTGCCAGTGCTGTTCTGTGTGACCAATAGAACATGACAGTAGTGATGATATGTCACTTCTGAGATTAGGTTTTAAAAGACTGCAGCTTCCATCTTGGGTCCTACACCCGGCCACTCTCCACACCACTGCCAGACTGCTGATTCCGGGGTAAGTCATGCTGTGAATGCCATGAGCTACCCCAGGGAGAGGCCAACATAGTGAGGAACAGAAGCCTGCCACCAGCAGCCACATAAGTGAGCTTAGAAGTAGATTTGTTCGTCCCAGTGAGCAACTTGACTCTCACCTCATAGGGGACCCTGAGCCATACCTACCCCGCTGAGTGCCTAGATTCGTGACCCTCAGAAATATGTGAAATAATAAATGTGTCTTGTTCTAAGCTGCTACATTAGGGTTACTGTGTTACAAATAGCAATAGATGACTAATAGAGTTAGGTAAGCATTAATAAATGGTGTGTGTAACATGCCCAGTGTGATGCCTGACACAGTTCGGTGCTTAAAAAATGGGAGCTGGCACGTTATTTCCCACCCCTGTACCTTTGCCTCGAATACTCTCTTCCATTTCTGCTTATCAAAATTCTCCCACCACTTTCAGATATATTTTCTAGAAAAGTGTTCTCTGACCCCTTCTCCCCATGGCACCCTCCACGATTAGAGCCCTCATCCCCCATCCAATGTATTTCTCTTATGATTTGAGTCACTTTCTGCCTGCCTCATTCAGAGCCATGTCTTGCCCCTCTTTCTCCTGCTCCCTGAGAAACCATGAACGACCTGAGAACAGGGGCCAGATCTGACTCTTCCTGGCATCCCCCCTCCCACTGTGCTCCCCAGGCCCTGTGTGGCAGGTGCACAGGGCAGACCAGCAAAGTGAAGGGAGGAGGAACACAGCGGGGAGGCAGGGGCTGAGAGCAGGGGCGGGGGCCTGGGCCTGGTCAGCTGGGGCAGAGCAGGGCCTGCCCTCCCTGTCTTTGTGGAGGCCCACCATGGGTGAGCATCTCCCTGGAGGCTTCCCTGGGACCTCTAGTCCTCCCAGGGCCCTGCCTGGAGGAAGATGGCTTCAGCAGGCATTCTGAAGGGGGGGGGGCATTGATAGGAGAACCTCATTAACAGGTGACCCCCCCATCCCAATATCGCCACCTAGAGGAAATCTAGGGCCACTCATATCACATCAAGTCTGAAGTTCCACTGAAAGGGCCCTAACCTGACACGTGACCCCTGGCAAGTCTTTGCCCCTCTGAGCCTCAGTTTCCCCATCTATTCAGGTTTGCCCTGAAGGCCTTTCTGCTCTGACCAAAGAATGTGCCCACCCCTGCCCACTCATGGGGGCTCCTCCAGTGCTGAGGCCCAGGACAGGGAGGTACACCCAATCCACCTCCTCATGGGAACCCATTCCCCACGGGAGAGAGGGATGTGTCACTGTGACCACATCTTTCTGGAAAACTCCCACCGTTCAGTTCTTTCCCCGGAATTGCACTGGGGAATCATATCCTTGCTCAATCTCCTTGGATCTATTTTTGGCCTTGACCGACTTGGTGTGGTGGAGTGTGCGGGTGTTCCCTTTTAATTTGGGGTCTAAAGCCATCTGAGGCCTGGACCGGCAATCATGAGTGCAGAGCCATTTATGGAAGCAGCTCTTGAAAAAAGTCAGTAATGAAAACTGACTAAAAATACCTTAGAAATGAAGCCTTGGCCTCCTCTGGGCAGCACTGAGATTTCTGGGTGGGAGGAAGGAGCCCTTCAGATGCAGAATTGGTAGGTGATCGTTTTTGCAGCTCCTCCCTGGGCACACACCAGCCATGGAGACCAGGGTCTTGCTTTAGGTCTGAAGGGGGCCCCTCAGCCTTGTCACTAGCAGGACTAGCTGGATGGGACCAGTGCCTCTGCCTCTGGGATGTTGGGGAGCCTGCCCTCCACCTCAGCAGCCTGGCCGTGAAAGGGGGCCAGTCCCACAGCAAAGTGAAAATGTGAGGGCTTCTGGTGGAGACCCGCTGTGCTGTGGAAGCCACTCCCAGACCAGCAGGCTGCCCCACTGTCCTGGGGAGCTTGGGAAGAACCTGCAGACACATCCCCTCTCTGGGCGCCCAGAACAAAAGGAGCTCAACAACAGTCCACTGAGAGCCTCCTGTTTCTGCCCCGCATGGTACGGTCCTGTCCTCAATTGCTCACCATCCAGAGGGGCACACTAACCAGAGATGGGGACCCCTGGGACAGGAGAAAGGGAGAGGCCAGCAGGTGAGAGCTGGACTAAGGAAAGTAGCCTTTAGATATGGTGGGATGGGGGCAACTCAGGAGAGGGTGCTTTGGGAGGGCGTCCGGAGGAGGGGAGAGGCGTTTGCAGCCAAAAGGCCCAGGAGGCCATGAGGTTGGGCCTGGCCAGCTCAGGGGGAACTGGAACCAGTGCTTGGGCTCCTCCTGGGGGCCCTATGGGGCTGGGAAAGGGTTTGAGGGCAGACAGAAGATTCTATTCTCTTAATAGCCACTCTGGGTGGCTTACTTTTGGTCAGAAACAAGACAGATTTAGGTCTTCTGAGTGATTCTAAATTTTGTCCAGGGCACAAAAATAGCCAAAGCTTTTGTTGGTGTAGGACTGGTGGACTCAGGGTGTGGCATCTGGAGATTTAGCCTGTGAGTGGTGCAGGGCCTCAGAGACAGAAAGGTAGAATGTGGATGGTGGTCACTGAAGGTGGAGGCCACCACCTCCCCACAGTGGGCCTTTCCCAAACATGGGATCTGGAGGTTGGTTTATAGGACAGGAGGAGAAGGCTGAGAGTCCTATTAGCACACGTTGGTGATTCACAATTGTTTCTTGTTCCGGAAGCCACATTATGGTGATTCAGAAAGTAAATTCGTTTGCTTCTTCCCCAGACAGAAGGTGGTTCAGTGTTTGATCGTTTTTGGCAGCTTTTATAATTATGTAGAAAATAAATATTTAGAAGTGCCTATTGAGCCAGGTGTAGCTTTCTTTGTCTGTTACCTATGCCCAGTGAATACTTTGTGTGGGGCCCTTCATATTTTGCCAGTGTATCTTTGGGGTTGTTGTGTTAAAGAGTAAATTCATATGTAATTTTGCCAGGGTACTGCAAAAGGATATTGCCAAATTCCTTTCCAACACATTCCTACCAGTGATGTGGGAGAATGTTCTTGTTTGCTCTCACCTATTTCTCAAAGGCCATACTGAGCACCCTATAAAGTACCCTCTCCCCTATTACTTTTGAGCCCATAACCCTCCATATTCCACTCTCAGTGTAAACAGCATCCCCTGTCTTACTTGTTTTGTTGGTGGTAGTGTTCATATTGTGTTTCCCTCATTAGACCATAAACTCCATCAGAACAGTCTCAGATATACTAAGAACTTAATATATTTGTTTATAAATTGAACTTGATAAACTAATGAAAATTAAATGAGCAAAGTAATACATTTATTTAGAAAAAGATCATTCCAAATCTCCCCATGGCTTTGAAATTTCTGACATGGCCTTCTGAGGGCATCACATCTTGGCACAATGTAGGGAGATTGCAAGTCAGGCTCCTCCAGAACTCATGTTGAATGGCTACTCCTCCCAGTCCATTGCCTGGCTGTTTACAAAGCCCTTCCATGGCCCTGTGAGGAAAGCTGGACCGCACCCTGACTCCCCAGAGGAGATGAGGCCGAGGTAAGTACGTACCTGGTTGGTGCAGGGTCTGGCCTGACCACTGCCACAGCTCCCTGTGCTGCCCTGAGCTGCCTCTTTGGCCAAAGTAGGCTTGGCCTTCACTTGGTTAACAAGGAGGACATAGAGGTGCCAGAAAATGCTTTCCCAGAACATCAACTTTTAGAACATCTTTCTCCTAACTTAGAGCAACAACCACTGAAAAGAGGGCAAATCTTTAGGTTACCTCTTCCATCCTCCCAAAACTGACCTCAGATGAGGGAGCTTTCTTTACTCAGTTCCACACTGCAGGAAATATCACTAATTTCTGATGAAAAGCATCACTTTCCTAACAGTGTCTCACCTTCTAGTGCTTGCCTGGAACAGCAGGGTGGGCAGTTTGCTGTGCTGAGCTACTGGGTGGTTCATCGAGTTCACACCCACAGGGGGAAAGCTGGGACCCGGGGTCAGTTCAGGTGCACAGGGCTCTCCTGACCGCACGCACGTGGGCCCCCCAGGTCAGCAAGGGAGGGAGGCCGCAGAGCGTGGTCCTCCCGTGGAGATGGCGGGTTCGTGGGTTGTTCCCTCGGCCCCCAGATCGGACAGGAAATCAGCGGCAGGCCTGCAGGCAGAGATTGCCCGCGGCCCCACGACCGGCCCGTCAGCCCCGCAGCCTTGGGAGCAGATCCGGGTGTGCGGATCCGTGTTCGATGCCCTCAGCCACCCTTCTTCACGCCCTGGGCCAAACCCTGTCACAGCCACCAGCCTAGACCTATGGCGTCCTGCACGTCCGGGATTCTTACACGGCCACGGAACAGAGGTGGTCTGTGCGGCCCCTGAATCCACAGAAATTGTCACCAAAGCTGTGCGTGTGGGAGTGGGAGTGTGTCTGTAGGGAGGAGGGGACGTGTGTGTCAGTATTCATGGCACGCGTCCCCGGGTGCGGGGACAGAGCCCGCTCCACACGATCCCTGCGCGTGCGCGGGAGGACACGGCTCCCCCTGGCGACACTGCCTCCCAAGCAGCCTGGCTCCCGGCTGCGCATGCGCTGCGTGTCCGGCGCCTGGTCGGCGCGTGGACGTTCTATTTCTCCCGCGCGGTCTGGGGAGGAAAAGCCCACCTCCTGTGAGCGTGTGTGTCCACCGGCCCCACCCAGCCCAGCTGTTGGCCTGTCCCTCGCTGGACCCGGTCCCCACTGCGAGGACAGGAAGCGCTCCCCACATCCGCCTCCGCCACCAGCCTGGTGACTTGTGGTCACTGAGCCCAGTAGCCAGAGAGGGTTTTTAAAAAGACTCACAGACATGTAATTAAAATCTCAGTGTTGGGTTTTGGGGAAGGTGCTGGGCGGCTCCTGCCCCTGTTTTCCGGAAACACAGATTTGCGGCGTTTGAAAGTGACAGGAGGCTAAAGTGAGACAGTACTAAATATACTGTCCTGGGCGTTTCCGGGCAGCGGGGGAAATGTGGGATTGATCGGCCACCCCAGCCTCCTGCCCAGACAGACCAGCCCGGCCACCGGCCCGCCTCGGCTCCCCCTCCAGCCTGTGCATCACCTTCCCCTCCACCTATCTTCCACTCCCCGAAAACCACATCATACCTCTGCTGCCCAGAACCCTGAACCCCACTGGCCAGAGGCACAGCCCATGCTCCTAGGCCGGAATTCCGCCCTCCAGAGTCAGACCACAGCCAGACTCACTGCCAGTCCCCCACAGCGCTGATCTGTGGATGCCCCCGCACTGCACACCTGTGCCTCCGAGGTCCCCTCTGCCTGGAATGTCTTCCCCGCCACCTTCTCCCCCCCGCCCCAGAGGACTCTGTCCCCTCCTTCAAGGCCAGTTCAGGTGGCACCTCCCCTGGGAAGCCTGCTCAGATCGCACCCCATCACGGGATTGTCCAGCTTCCCTGGGACCTGACCAGGTGTCACCAGGCGCTGTCACTGCTACCTTGCTCCCTCTTATTCCTTTCCAAGTCTCCCTCTGACCTCCTTGCTCCTTCACCTTGTCCCCAAACAGGACCTGCCATCCTTTCACCTTTTGCTGTCTTTATGGCTGTTGTTTCCCCTGCCTGTGCCGTCTGTTCCTTAGCCCTAGGCCTTTGTTCAGGCTGGCCCTTCCTCTGCAGTGTCCTCCCTTGACGTGGGGGCACATCCACTCTCACCCCTCGAGGCCGAGCCCCAGTGTCAGCTGCAAACGCTTCCTCTCCCCCAGGCTCCTGAGCAGACACATCGGCAGACTCTGGACAGCTCTGGCCTCAGACTGTACTCGGTTCTGCCCCTGCCCGCCCCCATGGCCCGTTTCTGCCTTGGGTCTGATGTCAGTCTTCCCAGAGGAGGGACCTGCCCTCTGCCTCATCTTTAGGTCCCAGAGCCAGCAGGGGATGGGTGGGGCAGGCTGGGTTTGGGGCTTGGGGGCCAGAAGCGGAGGCTGCTCTTGCCGGCACCACGGTGTGCCGGGCCCTGTGCCGGACACAGCACATGGCCCCGCCGCGCCCTCTCAGCACGCAGGAGACAGAGCCTGGGCGCAAGCCCCTTTGCAGAGGATGGAGCCGTCCCCACCCAGGTGCCTTGGCCCCCAGCTCCCCCCGGTTCTGCCCAGAGCATAAGTGACCGGCGGCCCCACTCTGTCTTGCAGTGGAGCGTGACCGCACCCTGGGCCACCAGGAGCCCCACTGGAAGGAGTTCCGCTTCGACCTGACCCAGATCCCGGAGGACGAGGCAGTCACGGCCGCCGAGTTCCGGATTTACAAGCTGGCCAGCGCCCACCTGCTCAACAGGACCCTGCACGTCAGCATGTTCCAGGTGGTCAGGGAGCAGTCCAACAGGTGCCTGCCCTGCACCCCACCCCCCGAGGAAGCCTGGCCGGGGAGGGGACACTTCCCAGAGGACAGAAGGGGAGCTCCCTGGGGAGCACACCCTCAGAGGCAGAAGGATACTTGGCCGAGGCCTCGTGTCACTGTGGGGAGAGGCCCAGCATCGGTTCTGCCTCACTCCCTGCCCTGCTGTCCTGGCTGTGGGACCTTGGGCGGGTCACTGAGCCCCCGAGCCTCAGTTTCCACATCTGTACTGGGCACAGTAACACCTTCGTACAGTAGATACAGTGAGAGAAGGCACGCGGTGCGCCCAGGCTGAGCCAGGCGGGGTAGGTGCCCCACGCGTGCTCCCCCAGGCGGGCACTGGAAACAAAGGCAGCTGTGCCGGCCCTCAGTTAATTGTTTTTTCGTGTCCACAGGGAGTCTGACTTGTTCTTTTTGGATCTTCAGACGCTCCGAGCTGGGGACGAGGGCTGGCTGGTGCTGGACGTGACAACGGCCAGTGACCGCTGGTTGTTGAGCCGGAACAAGGACCTGGGGCTCCGCCTCTATGTGGAGACTGAAGACGGTAAGGCTCAGGGTTGCGCAGCAGGCCTTCTCCTGGGGGCTCCTCCACGCTGCTGGCGCAGAGCCAGCAGCAGCCCCCTCATTTGGTCCTAGAGGCCTGGCCTCGCTCAGCCGAGGGGCTGGGGCGATAATCCCCTACCTACTTTGGGGGCTCAGCAGGGTGCAGAGGGTGAGGTTCCCACAGCGGGAGGCCCCCTACCACAGCGGTCTCCCTCCTCTCTTTTTGCAGAACCAACATTTCAGTCACTAAGAGGGAGTCCGCATTGTCCCTCCCCAAGAGCAGCTGTGTATGTGGGGTGTTTCTGTACTGGGCAGGGCCAAGGGGAGATGGTTACACCCTCAGACTCAGATCAGAGAGGGAGGCCTGGGTTTGAATCCCAGCTCGGCAGCACTCTAACCCAGTGACCTTGGCAGGATACTTACCTTCTAAGTCTCAGTGTCCTCCTCTGTAGAATGAGGATTCACACCTTCATTCATTCCCCAGGTAGCTGGGGGAGAGCCTCCTTTATCGTAGGCAGTGGGGAGGGAGAGGCCGAAGGTGGGCACAGGATGGGTGGATCTGAGCTACAGCCAGGGGCCGCCGTGGCTGGAGCTGGGTGGGCCGGGGCGAGGTGGGCGAGGAGACTGAGAGCTGCAGGCCACACTCTGAGGTGAACCCGGGCCCGGTGTCGGAGTGTTGAGGGTAGCTCCCTGTACTACACAGCAACGGAGGATGTCAGGATCGGAGTCAGGTTTTTAGAAAAGAGCCCTCTTAAAAAAAAAAAAAAAAAAAGAGCCCTCTGAGCCACCCCCTCGAGGAGGGCAACACTCACCCCTGGTGTGACCACACGTAGTGACTTAGGCTCCCCAAAAGTACAGTGGAAATGGGGTGGGAGAGGTACCTTCACGGAGGAGAGAGCTGACCGCACGACCTCAGCAGGTGATCAAGGCTCATACAAATGTCCTGTACATGGTGCGTCACCGTGGACATGATGGGGTGGGAAGGACCCTTCATCACATCATCTTCCCCCCAAAACCCAGAACCCCATCTAACCGTGAGAAAACATCAGACAAACCCAAATTGAAGGACATGCTACAGAATGCCTGACAAGACTTCTCAAAACTGTCCAGGTCATCAAATACAAAGAAAGTCTGAGATACTGTAACAGCCCAGTGGAGCCTAAGCAGTTGTAACAACGGAATGTGGGATCCGGGATGGGACCCTGGAGGAGAAAAAGGACATTGGGGAAGACCCGTGAGATCTGAATACATCTGTTTAGTTTATCATCAGACACCAGTGTTGGTTCATTAGTTGTGACAAGTGCCCGGCGCTCACTTCAGTGTTAACATTTCCCGGGGAAACTGGCCCTGGGTGTCTGGGAACTCTCTGTACTGTCCTTGCAGTTTTTCTGTAAATGTCAACTATTGTAAAATAAAACTTAGCATATGTATCCAACGAAGGTTGTGCCCCCTGACATCAGCAGGGACAGTGGTCGCGAGAGCGAAGTCAGAGAGGCCCGGGAGCCACACAGCCTGCAGGGAGGAGTGGGGAGGTGCTTGTTGATAGCAAGCAGCAGAAATGGAGAAAAGCGGGTAGAGGAGGAATCATGGAAAACGTGGATTGAGCCAGTGGCCATTTTTTTTTTTTTAAAGATTTTATTTATTTATTTGACAGAGAGCAAGAGAGGGAACACAAGCAGCAGGAATGGGAGAGGGACAAGCAGGCTTCCCACTGAGCAGGGAGCCCGATGCAGGGCTTGATGCAGGGCTTGATCCCAGGACCCTGGGATCATGCTCTGAGCAGAAGGCAGATGCTTAACGACTGAGCCACCCAGGCGCCCCAAGCTAGTGGCCATTTTTAATAGAACCTTTTTTTTTCCTGCCCGAGTAAAAGTAGAGGAGGGGCAGACTTGAGTGAGCAAGCCAAGGGTCCTTTTTTGGCCACAATGTTATTGAGAGCCCTGGTTGACGTCCAGATGGAATGTCAGCTCGGACAGGTGAGTGCTGGGGCGCAGGTGTGTGAAGCGCTGACATCTAAGTGTCTTGAGAGCCATGGGACCTGAGCAGGTCACCCAGGCAGGAGGTGTCAATGGAGAAGGAAGGGGACGACCTAGAACCCTGGGGCCTTCTATATGGAAAAGGCTGCACAGAAGGGGTTTTGCGGAGGATCTATCCTTCCCACCCATGGGGTTCGGGGCTGGAGACGGTGGCCTTCCGGCCAACCCCTGCGTCCAGGGTCGGTCTTCCCCTCAGTGACGCCGCCACGGGGCTTCTGTGGGCACTGCTCCTTCCCCATCTGGTCACAAGGTTTGGGTCCCCTGGGCCGGGAGGTGTGGCGCTTCTGGAGCCCCTCGGAGTGTGGAGAGGCCAGGCTGTGGGGGGCACCTGGTCCCCACGTCACAGCCCCACATGCCCTCCCTGCTCTGGACACGGTGGCTACAGCGGTCTGTCCCCACCGGGTCCGATGCCCGGAGGCAGAGCGCACGATGGCGGCCCTCCGGCGCCTGGCGATGGTGCTTGGGCGCTGCGTCCCCACCGGCCATTCGGGGCCCACGCTGGCCGAGGCCCAGGGCGGTGTGCGCGGCCTGGCCACCAACGCTCGTGCCTGTGCCAAATTCTACACGGATCCCATGGAGGCCGTGAAAGATATCTCTGACAGGGCCAAGATCGTGGTCGGCGGCTTTGGGCTCTGCGGGATTCCAGAGAACCTGATAAAGGCGCTGCTGGAGACGCACGTCAAGGACTTGACCGTGGTCAGCAGCAACGTGGGGGTGGACGACTTCGGGCTGGGCCTTTTACTGGAGACCAAGCAGATCCCCTGCATCATTGGCTCCCACGTGGGGGGAACATGCTGTGCGGGCACCACTACCTGTCGGGCGAGCTGGAGCCGGAGCTGCTGCCCCAGGGCACCCTGGCCGAACGCATCTGTGCGGGGGCGCCGGGGTGCCCTCATTCTACACGCCCACGGCCTACAGGACCCTGGCGCAGGAGGGAGGCACCGGCGGCCGACGGCCACGTGGTCATCATGAGCCAGCCCCGAGAGGTGAGGAGTTTCAGGGGGACCACTATCTTCTGGAGCAGGCCATCTCGGCCCGTTTTGCTTTGGTGAAAGGGTGGAAGGCCGACCGCGCAGGAAACGTCATCTTCAGAAGAAGCGCCAGGAATTTCAACGTTCCCATGTGCAAAGCAGCAGAAACCTCAGTGGGGGAGGTTGAAGACATTGTGGATGTGGAGACGTTTGCCCCCAAAGACATCCACATTCCTAACATTGATGTGGACCCTGTAATCCAGAGGGAAAGATATGAGAAAAGAATTGAGTGTCTAACCGTGCAGAGGAAGGTGAAAAAGCCAAGTCTGTGGGTGACCTCAAGGCCCGGATCATCACACGGGCAGCTCTTGAATTTGAGGATGGCATGTACACTGATTTGGGCATAGGATCCCCTCTCCTGGCCAGCAACTACATCAGCCCCAATATAACTGTTTATCTTCATAGTGAAAATGGGATCCTGGGCTTGGGTTTGTTTCCATTAAAAGAGGAGGTGGACGCAGATCTCATCAATGTGGACAAGCAGACGGTCACCGTTTTCCCCGGGGGCTGTTTTTTCTCCCGCGATGACTCATCTGCCATAATTCGAGGGGGACACCTCCACCTCATCATGATGGGAGCCATGGAGGTTTCCCAGTACGGTGACCTGGCTAACTGGATGATCCCGGAAAGAAAGTGAAAGGCACGGGGGGAGCCATGGATTTGGTGTCCAGCATCAAGACCAGAGTGATGGTCACCATGCAACACTGCACCAAGGACAAGGAACCCAAAACTGTGGAGAAATGCACCATGCCACTGACCTGGAAGTGCTGTGTAGACCGAATCATCCCTGAGAAGGCCGGGTTCGATGATGTGCACAAGTGAGGCCTGACACGGATGGAGCTCTGCTGATGGAGAACGACGTCAAAAAGAGCACGGGCAGCCCCCCTTTGCCGTATCACCTGACCCTCAGACCCACACAGCCCGTGGCAGCCTGAGCCAGGAAGGAAGCCCTGGTCCCAGAGGGTGGGTTTCATTGGAACCCATAGGAAGTGTGATCACCTCTGTCCGAGGTGCTGGCCGCCTGACCAGCTTTCCTACCGCCAGACAGACTATTCTCTCAAGAGGGATATGGCTTTAATTAAAAACCAAAGGGGAATGTAGCCGTTTATCTTCTGTGTTCTGTGTGTCCTGAGATCGGTCTGGTACCATCATCGGGCATGCAGACACCCTCTTCTGTGCTGTTTACATGAAATTCTGTGCAGATCGGATGAGCCCACAGGACAGCTTTCACGGAAGGGGCTTCCCTCGTGAATGAGCCACGAAATGTGGGAGGAAGGTGTAACCACCCCGTACACCCAAGGCTCCACTTTGCCAGCACCGTGAAAAATATACAAGCCAAACATGCACCGTGACCGGAGGAATGCTGCCTGCCTGAGCTTGTCTTCCTGCAGCCCCTCTGGCTTTTCCTCTGGGGCCTTCCATCTTGGGGCTAAATTCTGTAGCCTCCCCTCTTCCTCCCTGCACGGCCTCCTTCTCATGGCTAAACAGATGTGTCTGGAAGGGCAGCGAGGCTGTCTAGCTGGGCCAGAGCACTGGTAACGCAGTGACAGGCGGGGAGAGAGGCTCCTCTGTAGATAAACAGGCCCCCGTGCGCTGTCAAAGGCGGCAGCTTGTGGTAGGAGGGGTTCTAGAAACCAAGACGGACTTAATGGGTTTTCTCCTCTTCAGACATGGGTTCCTGTGTCCCCCAGGACACTCAGGCCCTTTCTGCCTGTCGTGGAGCCCTAGACTGGCCTGTTGTCTCTACTCTCTTAGAATACAGGAGAAGCTGTGAGGTGTTTCATCCTGAACCCACAGTCTCACAGCCTTAAAAGAACAAAATGAGTTCCTGTGTGTACATGCGTGCACACGTGCCCGTGCATCCATGTGCGTGTCCGAATGTGTGCGTGTGTGTGATGGTAAAAACAAAGCCTGACACGGAGCACGACGCACGTTCTCAGTGTAGCTCTCGAGGGGCACACAACCATCAGGAGCACGTGGGCAGGAACTGGAGATTCTAGCTGTGAAGGAAGGCCTTTCAGAAGAAGCCTCCTTGGGGCCTCGCCCTGAAGGAAGGGCCGGATCCTGGAACGGAGGGATGGAGACACCGCTCCCTGAGGGGGCAGCCTGGGGTTTGGGGGTAAGTGGCCAGGGACCATGACCAGGTTGGGGGTGGAATGGAAGGTCATCAAGTGGATGGATAGCGGGGTACCTTCTGGGGCTTCTGGGGAGTGGCCCTGATTGGCCCTGGTGTCAGTTCCCAGTGTGGGGCAGGCAGAGCTTCCAGGAGCAGAGAGTGAGAGGTGTGTCAGACGGTAGGAAGAAGGAGGAGGGTCGAGTTCCTCCTTCTCACGGGATGCAGTAACCTAGCCAGAGGGACAAAGGCAGACTGGTCCACAGCTGGGACTCTCTGAGGGTTCAGCCACGCACCCTGATTGTCCTTCAGTGTGGCACCAGCGTCACACCCATGGCCGCAGGCTGAGGTGGGGCCGGGTCTGTGGGGAGGAGTCAGGTGGCGCCCAGAGCAGGAGGAGGCCTGGGGGGGAGGTGGGAATGATCTTGGCCTGGCCCAGCTGGGTGGGGGTGTGTTAGGCCTTGACCACCTGCCCTGGGACAGGATGCAGCAGGTGAGCTGCCAAGACCTCTGGGCGCTGATGGAGCAGGCTGAGAAGTGGGGTGAGGCTGGAGGTTTCATGGGTCCCCCCTAGCCCAGAGAAGCAGCATGTTCCATCCGGGGCAAAGGGGAAAGGCCACAGCGTGGCCCACATTCTCAAGGCATGGCTGCACATACCCCATCAGGTGCAAAGGGGACAGCATGCCTGCCAGCACCCCACAGGGTCAGGTATAGAGCCAGGGACCCTGGGCCCCAGAGATGCCCACCTCTGCCTTTCTAGAAAGCAGCCTTCCAGAGCCGGGCAGCCTAGGGCCCCACCCCCTAGACTGCTCGGGCCTTCCCTGCAGCCCCTTCTCTCTGCTCCCGGGAGACCCCAGGAAGACCCTTGATCAGACAGGTGCACAAGGAGAGCGAACAGTGAACACAGCCTCGGGCGACAGATCGCCCTCCCTGGCTCCTCGGTGGACAGTTCTCTCCAGGGAACAGGGGCAGGACAGCGGCACCTGCAGGGGTGGAGGGCTGCCCAGCCCAGGGTCATGGAGTTGCACTCCAGTGCTGTGTGGACGACAGTCACCCTCTTGCTCCCATCCACTCTGTGCTCCTCGTGGCCTCACTGGCCTTGCCCCTCTGCCCACAGGGCTTGTATGTGTCTTGTGGCTCAGTGTCCTCATGGTTCTGCTGCTTCCTCATGACTGACTTGCTATGACCCAGACTCTCCCGAGTGGCTTCTCCCTGGGCTCCTTCCAGGGTCTGCTCCTGCAGCTGACGACCTCCTGTCCCAGCAGGATCGTTGCCCAGTGGAGCCTCCGATGGGTCCAGTGCATTTGTGTGTGGCAGGTGATGTCATAGGTCAGAGTTTAGTCTCCGGATTCGTCGTTCAGGCACCTTGGCCCAAGGACACGGGCCTACAGCACAGCTCTTTAAGGGCTGACCTTTACCAGCTGAGCAGGACTGTGGGTGGGGCGGGCAGTGCCCTTGACCTGTGGTGTGTCCCAGTGAATCATAGTAGACCCGCTAATGGAGCAAACATAGGTATTTGTACATGTGGGCGTCTGTATACTGTATGATAAACCCATGTGTTTCTATACACGCGTGTGCGTGCGTGTGTCAGGGTGGCCACACTGAGGGGACATGGACACGGAAGGGGACAGTTGGCTCTGTGTGTTACGAAACATAAAATTGAGTTACTAATCCTCTCCGTCGTTTAAGAAAATTCCACAGGAAGAGAACATGAAGGGGTCTGGAGTGTTCTCGCCTTTACAGTGAAAGCCAGGAAATAACCGACGTGTTTAAAGTGAAGCTAATACCTAAATACTATGCGGTGTTTTCTCAAAGGAATTTTATACGTTTGAAATGCTCATAGTGGAGGCATTTTAACAGCAGTGAACATGTTTATGTGAAAAAGTTGGAAAAAATACAGACACTTATGGTCACCATTGTGTAAAACTTCAATTGACATGAAAATATTCCAGAAAAATGAAAATGCTGTGTTAGAGCGTGGAGAGATTTCTGAGTGATGTTTTTTTTTTTTTTTTTCCCTCAAACGTTACAGTTGCTATTGTATTACTTTGACAGTTAAAAAATCAGGAGGCCTGGAGCCTGGGTGGCTCAGTTGTTTGAACGGCCCATTCTTGGTTTCGGCCCAGGTCATGATCTCAAGGTCATGGGATCGAGCCCTGTGTCAGTCTCTGCGCTCAACGTGGAGTCTGCTTGAGATTCTCTCTCCATCACCCTCTGCCCCTCCCTCCCCTCAAATAAATAAATAAATAAATCTTTAAAAAATCAGGAGGTCATTTAGAAATACAAAGAGGTACAGGAAGTTAGTTTTACTGGTGGACTCGACATTTCCAGGGATCATGAGTGTGTTTCCCAAGACATCCTCATCTTTAAGCAGCTTCGGGGTCAAATCCCATTTTCACAGGCGCTCCTCTTCCTAGCCAGAGGCCCCCATGTTTCCCTGCCGATGGCCTTTTCTCTCTTTTTTGACCCACAAACCTGGAGTTAACGTCTTAAGTGAATAAGAACTTGGGGTCTGGAATTAGACGTGGACTGAACCCCAGCTCTGGGACTTTGGCTGGATGTCTCTGCCCCGCTGCCACCGGTGTCCTGTTTGGGCATCAGAGGACACTTTGGGCCTGCTCTTGGCAGTGGCGGGCAGAACAAGCCCTTGCTACATCCTGGCGGCTGCTCCCATCCGCTGGGGCACGATCCATCGAGTCCCCCGAAAGTATGGGGTGGGCGGGAGACCTTGGGCCTTGGAGCTGTGAGACGGGGGTGGGAACCACAGTTCTGTGTGCCCCTGGCAGTGTGGCTCCGAAGTTTCTCCGTGAAGCGTGTGGTCCAGGTTACTGTGGAGACGCACGAGGTCACGAGTGGGAGTCGCTCGAACCTGTAAAGGGCTTCAAGGATGGCAGTGTTCACAATTGTCACGAATGACGACCGTGTGTTGGCGAGGCCCCCCTCCTCCCGTCTCCCTCGGACCATCTCCCTCGGGTCTTCAGATGAGGAGACTGAGACCCTCCGCCTCCGTGCACAGGGGCCCGCACAGGCTCGGGCAGAAGGGTCCCTGCTGTCCCCCGTGCCCAGCCCCTGCGCGCGAGTGACCGCCCTCTCTCCTCTCTCTGTCCCAGGGCACAGCGTGGATCCTGGCCTGGCCGGTCTGCTGGGGCGACGGGCGCCGCGCTCCAAGCAGCCTTTCCTGGTCACTTTTTTCAGGGCGAGCCCCAGTCCCATCCGAGCCCCTCGGGCAGCCAGGCCCCTGAAGAGGAGGCCGCCGAAGAAAACCAACGAGCTGCCGCACGCGAATAGACTCCCAGGGATCTTTGGTGAGGTCCGGGGCGGGCCTGGGGTTGGGCCCGAGAACAGCTCCGGGGACAGAACCATCCGGGGCGTCTTCAAGCCTGTGCTCACCCTCAGCACTTTCCTGACACCCTCCTTTGCCTCATGTGCCCTGAGGACCAGCCACTGCCCTCTCCGTCCCTGCCACCCAGAAGCGCCTTCTCGGCCCTCCCCTGGCTCACCAGGGCTTTTTCCAGAAGCCTCTGTCAGCATCAGGTGCCCCTTCCTCGAGGCACTGGTGCCTCTCAGGTCTCCCCTGGGGACCGAGGATCCACAGTTGTTTATGTGAGGGTCTCCCCACCAGACTGAGCCCCTCAGGATCAGGGGTGGGCCTGCCCTGCCCTCCTGCCCTCCATTCCTCCACGGTGAGTCAGCCCTTGGGCCTCCGTGGAGCCACTCAATCCGGTGGAATGGGTGTAGCAGGAGAGGTGGGGTGAGGTCAGGAGGTGTCTCTGCAGAAAGGGAGGAGCCACCTGATGGCCCACGGTCCCCTGGCTGTGTACTGGAGCATCGGGGGCCACAGGCTGGAAGTCGGGAGGCTGGGAGGGCAGGGTTACTCTGTAGCTTTCGGGAGCCACCTGGAGCCATCGACGTTTCTCTAGCTGGGTCATGGCACCAGCAGAGCTGCAGGATGGGCTTTATGACACCAGATGCGTTAGTTTCACTTCATACATTTGTTCAACACATGTGCCCAGTGGGGTGGGTCCCCGCCCTGGGAGCTCCCTGGGGTAGCTGCCTGAGCAGGAACCCCAGAAAAGACCTGCTTCTGTCCCTGCAGATGATGTTCACGGTGCCGATGGGCGGCACGTTTGCCGGCGGCATGAGCTCTACGTCAGCTTCCAGGACCTCGGCTGGCTGGTAATTTCTGACTCTCCTCGTTCTTAAATAACAGGCCCCACCTGCAGGTTCTAAGTGTAGCTCCAGGAGGAGGTAGAATTATGGGTGACTTTCACTTTCTCATGCATTAGGTTCTTCTGTGTTTTCTGAAGGGAGAATGTCTTTTCCTGTGAGAAGGTGCTTTTTGGTAACAACCATGAAAACAGGATAGGCACCAGAACCTTCTCTGGACGTGTAGACTCCTATGCGCCTGAACCCACTATTCCCGACTTACCCTGAGCGCTGGTGCGCACCCCCCTCTGTGCACTGCACACGCACGTGCAAGGCCTTCGCGGACAGTATGTGGGTGCCCAGACTGACAAGACACGCTCGCGGTCAGACACACGGCACACACGTAGCAGGAATCCTCAGCCCTAACACGTCACATCTGCAACAGGAGGCTGGGCGGGCAGTGCGCGCGCGCATCTGCTGGGCCTGCGGCTCTAGGAGACGTGGGCAGTGGGGGCAGGTGGGGAGGACGTGGCCCAGTGCCGACTGCCCATGAGGGGGACAGAGCTGTGCCCGGCCCTGCCTGCTGAGGGTGTCCCGGCGGTGCCCGGCCTCTTGGGGAACCTGCCTGGAGGGACCCTGGGGGGCTGACTGGCCTGGGGTTGGGGGAGGGGGTGTCTGGATGGGACTCACCTTCTCCCATTACCCCCCCAGGACTGGGTCATTGCCCCCCAAGGCTACTCGGCCTATTACTGTGAGGGGGAGTGTTCCTTCCCGCTGGACTCGTGCATGAACGCCACCAACCACGCCATCCTGCAGTCCCTGGTCAGTACTGCGTCCGTCGGTCCGGGCCCACGGGGAGAGGGGCTGGGCACAGCCAGGGGCACGGAAGCCCCTGCTGGGGGGTCGGGGGCTCTCTCTGCCCAGAACCTGCCCTGGACGTGTAGACTCCTATGCGCCTGAGCCCACTATTCCCGACCTCCCCTGGCCGCTGGTGCGCACCCCCCTCTGGGCACTGCACACGCACGTGCAAGGCCTTCGCGGACAGTACGTGGGTGCCCAGACTGACAGGACTCGCTCGCGGTCAGACACACGGCACACACGTGGCGGACGTGCGTGCCTCCCGCGGCCTGTGTGCTCTGAGCACACGCACAGCGCGCGCGCGGGCGCGCTCGGCTCCCGGGACGCGGACGGCCGTGGGGCGAGGGACGCGCATGTGCGTTCAGCCGCCCGCCGCGTGTGCGCGGGGCGGGGCGCAGGTGTGCGGGGCTGAGCCGCTGGGCTTCGGCCTCCGTTCGGCTCACCTCGCCGTTGGCGGTCCTTCCGGGCTCTCTCGCCCTTTGTGCTTTCCCCAGAGGGTATGGCTCCCCGTGCTGCGGCTGGGGGACCTTCAAATGCTGAAAAATTGCTTAGTGTTTTAAATGTTTATTGATTCTGGGGCGCCTGGGTGGCTCAGTCGTTAAGCGTCTGCCTTCGGCTCAGGTCATGATCCCAGGATCCTGGGATCGAGTCCCGCATCGGGCTCCCTGCTTGGCAGGAAGCCTGCTTCTCCCGCTCCCACTCCCCCTGCTTGTGTTCCTGCTCTCGCTCTCTCTGTCAAATAAATAAATAAAATCTTTAAAAAAAAAAAAAAGCATAAGCCCCTTCAAAAAAAAAAAAAAGGTTTATTGATTCTAGGGTTGAGATTTTTTTCTAGAACATTTAGGTAGAATCTACTCCTATGTTAATCTAGTAATAGGTTAAGTGATGCCTCTGAACAAGAGTAAACATATCACCAACAGCAACTTTGACCTTGTGGTAACACTGCCTTTCTCAGATCAAGTGGGATTTGCTGCCCCCAGGAGCCCCTTTCCTGGGAGAAGCTCAGGAGTGATGAGATGCCTGTGCTTCCTCTGGCCCAGGAGGGCGTGTGGACTGATGGTCACAGCTGCAGCTCCCACGTCAGGATGGCTGGGTGGGCTTGGGCTGCAGGGCAGTACAGGGAGGCCAGGAAGGTGACGCTGGGGTTGGGCAGGGGCCGGCTCGTAGGGCCTTAGGGTCCCACCTAAGGTGCCAGGTGGGTGGATTGATTTCCAAGGAAACTGAGAAGCCGGTGTAGAGTTTTAGCAATACTAGGTCAACGATCTGACTTACTCTATAAGTAGCTGCCTGGCTGCATTGCGCAGATGGACGGGGCCGAGTGAGGGGCTCCTGAGGTCCCCTGACAAGGGGTCGGGGCACCTGGTGGAGGGCGGCGGCCGGGTTGCTCGTGGGTGTGGATGCGGGGTGGAAGGAACCCAGGAGGCTGCAGGCGAGGGCCACGTGAGGACGGGGATGGGGAGCCTTGTCTGGGGGCAGAGTCGTTGCCGGGGGATGTGGTAGAGGGGGGGAAACAGCAGTTCTGCACCAGCTGCATCGTAAGTTTGAGGCCCAATTAGACTTCAAGCGGGGTCTCCGGTGGGAAACCGAACCGACAGGTCTGAGGTCAGAGGATCGGCCAGACCGAAGCTCTGTGAGAGAGTGGCATGTGGCAGAGCTTTGAGTCCTGAGAACAGATGAGCTTCCCTGGGGAGACCGCAGACACCGGAGAGGTGGCTAGGCCTGGGAGGCCAGGGCAGTGATGGGGGTCTTGGGGTGTCCTGGGGGCCAAGAGAAGGAAGCATTTCCCTCTGGGCTCACTGCCCCCCCCCAGCCCTTCTCCATGTAGCAGCCAGGGGTCCCACTAAAGCACAACTGAGCACCTTGTTCTCAGCTGAGAAACTTGCCTTGCCTCCCGTCGTTCCTCAGATGAAGGCTGAGCCCTTGGCCTGGGACACAGGGTCCCTCATGAGCCGCCCTGCCGACCTCGCCAGCGTCCCCACTCACCCCAGCGCCCTTACTTCCCTGCGCAGGCTCAGTGCCAGGATGGGCTGACCTTCCCACCTTTCTGCCTTTGCACTTGCTGTTCCCTCCACCTGGAGGGCCTCCTCCTCTGCCTCGGGCCCAGCCACCACCTGCTCACCTGCATGCCTCATGTCTGTGGCCCTTCCCTGCCAGGGGCAGTCACCATGCTCATGCTCCCAGTGCTGAGGGCCTGTTTGCTGTGCCACCGCCCATGGGTCCTTTTTGTCTACTGCAATGTCCCCCGTCTCCCCTTCCCTCCCCATGGAGTCTGTGAGAGCAGCGACCGTGTCTGGGACATTTCTGTGCCCCGTCCTGCCAGGGCTGGCGCAAGGCACGTGTCCTAGATATGTTTGTGTTGGAAATGAGAAAAGAACCATTATACCCATTTGGCAGAGGAGAAAATGAGGCCCACAGATGCGTGATTTGTACCCAAAGATGCACAGCCAGTAAGTGACCCTCCAATTTGGTCTCCCAGGAGCTCAAAGACAAGCTGAATGGAATGGCACATTAGCCTCCGCAGGTCATTCTGTTTGGTGCCAGATAGGGTAAAAGGCCTTCTTTCTGTCACTCAGCTGACAAAGCTCTCCTGTGGGGGGAGTCTCAGAAAGGCCGCACCCCTGTGGTGCCTGACTTCTCCCCAGCACCCCAATGTAGGAAAGGCCCTCCCTGGTTTCCAGCCACGTAGAGCCCCATGGTCCGGTGCAGGTGGGTGGTGTCCCCCGGTTTCTTTCACGTGGGCCCACGAACACCAAGCCTCGCCCCCACACGTGGAACTGGGGAAGCTGGGGGCAGCAGCACCCACGTCCCCGCCTGGCTGGACATCTGCATGGAGGCCTCAGCCTCCCCCTGGGCCTCTGAGAGGCTGTGGGGCCCCAGCTACCCATTGTCCTTCCAGCAGGCCAGCTCAGAGCTGGGGCAGCAGGGACAAGGCAGGGCCCTGGGGGGCGGGGGCCAGGCTGCCAGACAGGCTCCCCCACCAGCCAGTTTCATCTGGTCCCGCTCGGCAGCCTCCGAGAGGGCCAGGAGTCCCGGGCTGCAGGGCAGCCACCACCCCCAGGTTCGGTAGGCTTCCTCTTCTCTCCTGCCTCCCCCCACCTTGGCCTCCTCCATGTTGGGGGCCCGGACCATGAGTCACGGGTAGTGCAGCCCCTCCTGCCACCGCTCGGGAGAACTATTTTTAGGGGGCTGAGAACAGGCTGCTCCCTCAGGCAGGCTCTTTGCTGGCAGTCAGGCGGTTAGGAGGGTCGCAGGTCCCCACACCCGGTCCCTGGCCCGCCGCAGACAGCCCCATGACACGGCACCACGCGCGGTCTCTGTGCCCTCGTTCTCGGTCTGCCCAGAACAGGAGCTGCCTTAGAGCTCGTTACCAGGGCTGGGAAGTGCTCTGAGGAATAACAGCTTCAGACACCCCAAGGGTGGACCTAGGGTTCTAGGCTTTGTCCGGTTCTGTGAACGTTCACCGGCCCACATTTGGGAGGGGAGACAGACCGCAAACGGCTAACAGGGACAAGAGATGACCAGGGACGTCACAGAAGCACAGAGAGGAGCAGAGGGGACCCCGGAGGGCTCCTGGGCACCGTGTGCTGGGGCGTCCCGCTGAGGGCAGTGGGGCAGGGCAGGGGGGCAGGGGGATGGGGTGGCGCGGGTCTCCGCGGGAGCACCTGCCAGGGGCTGCAGGTGGAGGATGGAGCAGGTGGGGGTTCCAGGGGAAGGCCACGTGTTCACGCCTCTGCCCCCGCCCCCGCCAGGTGCACCTGATGAAGCCAGATGCGGTCCCCAAGGCGTGCTGCGCCCCCACCAAGCTGAGCGCCACCTCCGTGCTCTACTATGACAGCAGCAACAACGTCATCCTGCGCAAGCACCGCAACATGGTGGTCAGGGCCTGCGGCTGCCACTGAGGCCCTGCCCCCGCCGCTGCTCCCCCCCACCAACCCCGGGTCAGGCCCCTCTCCAGAGGCAGGAAACCCT
>NW_023270736.1:37431-62224 GCF_011800145.1 Mirounga leonina | reverse complement strand
CACTCTAATATGACCTAGAGGCTATCAGTGTGTGATGCTGAGGTGGGGGGCAGTCTCTTACAGCTTCATTTCAGGGTGCTGCAAGTGGGTAGAAACAAGGCTTGGCCATTCGTGGCTGATGGAAGATAGAGGACTGAAACTGAAAGAGAAGTCTGTGCATTCTGTTCCTTCTGTCCCTTCCTGTCCACCCTTAGTGTCCACCCAGCAGCAGAAGTACAGAAACTTGGTTTCTATAAGCCAAGAGAAAGAGCAGAGCACTGTTTCTGACACCCAGCTGGTGGAGGAGGAGCCATGGTACGCAATTACTATTTACTTTTTTCAACTATTTCCTCAAACTAGGAAAAAAAAAAAAAAACCTATTCTAATCTATTCTAAAATTATTTTAAGTTTTCCAAATACGAGATAGAAAGCATCTCAGACAAATTTTCTTTTATAATTTAAAAGTGCAAGTTAGAAACTGATACTGGGAGCGCCTGGGTGGCTCAGTTAAGTGACTGCCTTTCAGCTCAGGTCATGTTCTCAGGGTCCTGGGATCGAGCCCCACATCAAGCCCCACATGGGGCTCCCTGCTCGGTGGGGAGTCTGCTTCTCCCTCTCCTTCTGCCTCTGCTCTTCACTCATGCATGCGCTCACCTCTGTCTGTCTCTCTCCAAATAAATAAATAAAATCTTTTTTTTTTTTTTTTTTTTTTTAAGATTTTTATTTATTTATTCGAGAGAGAGAGAATGAGAGAGAGCACATGAGAGGGGTTAGGGTCAGAGGGAGAAGCAGGCTCCCCGCTGAGCAGGGAGCCCGATGCGGGACTCGATCCCGGGACTCCAGGATCATGACCTGAGCCGAAGGCAGTCGCTTAACCAACTGAGCCACCCAGGCGCCCAATAAATAAAATCTTTAAAAAAAGATACCTGTTAATATATATCAAGCCCTAATGTGTTTCAGAGATAGTTATTTATCTTACCTTCCTGTTATATTTTGCTCCTTTTTATAGGAATGTACTTAAGTAGCCAGTAATTTAGGATGAGATTATCCCTAATGGGTTTCACAAGTAGTTTTATTGGACAGCTACTTTTTTAAAGTGTTTTGCTGTTAATAATGTGACAGAGCTACTCTGTTTCTCCCATGAGTGTTCTGAAGACACATTTAAACATTTCAACCTATGAGAATCTGCTTAATTCCTCTGCAGAATATTGAAGGGAAAAGAAGTTACTATTTGACCAGGAAAGACGAAGGCATTTTTTTTTTTAAGATTTTATTTATTTATCAGAGAGAGAGAGACAGAGGCAGGCAGAGGGAGGAGTCCGATGTGGGACTCAATCCCAGGACCCTGGGATCATGACCTGAGCCAAAGGCAGACGCTTAACCGACTGAGCCACTCAGGCGTCCCATGAGACGAAGGCATTTAAATACGATGAGATATCTAGAAATAAAATAGCACATTCCATGAAGAAACTGAGAAATCACAACATAGATACATTGTACATGAATAACTCAGAAATTTGGTATAAAAGAAGAGGAACATAAGTGATGTTATTAAAGTAAGCTTATTAGAATAGGAAAATAACACCAGTACCACATTAATTCTACTGGCTTTTCTTATATAGAACAGAGAAAAAACAAGTAAAGATAAAAATTAGTGGTATTAAATTTCTCCATTCTTTCCCCTTAGGGTACGGTCTAGCTTGAGAATATTCTGAGAATTTCTATTTATTTATTTATTTATTTATTTATTTATTTATTTATTTAGTAGGCTCCATGCCCAGTGTGGAGCCCAATGAGGGGCTTGAACTCACAAAACCGAGATCAGGATCGGAGTTGATATCAAGAGTTGGACACTTAACTGACTGAATCACCCAGGTGCCCCGAGAATGTTCTGAAAATTTAATGAATTATTTCCCTTAAATCCAAAGTTTTTCCTTAATAATTTTTTAGAAAACTATCTGCTCCTCAATAGTACTCAGAAAAGTGAGAGAAAGTGTCTTTTATGTATGGACCTTTGTGTGCATGTGCACATGTGCGTGTGTGTGTGTGTGTGTGTACTTGCATAAACTGTTTATAATGGAAACGTATCCAGAATAAGGATAAAATTACTGATTGGATTCTTAAATGATGTAACTCCTGCCTCAGAGTCTTGGAAAAACTGTTGCTCAGAAGCTGCCAAGATTCTAAGAAATCAACCAGGAAGTCTACAAGCAAATGTGGGGAAGTTTTATTAAAAGTCCACTATCTAATCTAAGGTGATCTGAGTACTTCTATTGGTGTTTATGAGATTTTATCACATATCATTACGGTCCATAAAACACATCATTTATACAAACAATAACCACGTAAGTCAAACTCTCTAAACTTTCAAGTTACCACTAGCAAAAGCTATCAAGTTACTTGCTTTGATTTAGTACATTGCTCTGGAATTTTCCTGCATGGGAAAGACTAGATATTGAGAAAGCAGTTAAAAACACAAATAAGCTTCTGATCTTTATCCTTTCTCCCTAAAATGCATTTAATAGTACTTAGCTGTTGCAGACCGATATGATGTTGGTTTATGTGTATTTTCATTTATATCAAGTGTTAAGACCTTGGAATCCAAAAGATGATTTTGGTTTTTCTAAAAACAGGGAAAGTAGGGCTAAGGCATTCCTCCATATGTGTGCTTTACTCAATTACTTTTGCTACTTTGGCTTTTTGGAACAGAAAGTGAGATCTCGATGAATATCAGACCCTTATCTTACCCAGCTAACTTCTTTTTATTTTAATTCCAGTATAATCCCAGCATAATACCTAGCTCATTTCTTAAAGGCCCTTCCAGTCCTGTGTAATCCAGGATCCCATGAAGACTTGCACAGCAAATTTAAATTGTTTGATAACAAGACACCCTTCAGATAAATGTGATTTTAGTCTATGTCACTTTTACTCAAAAACAAAATGCAGGGTATGGAATTTTCCAAAATCTCATTCTAAGACTTGTTGTATACACTATTAACCAGTGTTCCACGTACCTTTATTTAAATCTTCTTAAATGGAAGAAAAGTTGAAATCTTCCCACCACCAATGTCAACTACCATCTTAGAGCTACAGATGAGCAGCCTCATGTGTTCACAAAGCACCTTACAGATCCCAAGAATCTTGAGCACTCCTTGTTCACATGCCTCAGCCTCTTCTGTCCATAGAGGTCATTGAAGAAGCAAATTCACTGATCAACATCAGTTGGTTTTAAGATGACATTTTGGGGTATTGCAGAGAATATTTCACCAACATCATAAACCACTCATGTGGAATTCTAAAATAGAGAACACAAAATCGTATTGTTTTTATGATTCCAAATGTCAATATGTGATAGAAAAAATAACAATAACAAAAATCCACATTATGAAACATAAATCAAGACATACTCTTTTACTTTGTGTTTATTTCTGAAACTATTTCCACTCTATCCAGTTCTGGTACTTTAAGCCCAGTGGATGGGAGAAAAGGACAACCATGAAGCTTTCTATCACTAAAGCAACAGGAAGAACACAGCCCTACTTATTTGTTGAAAAGATTTCTAGAAGCTAAGAATGGAATGCAAAACAGGAAATAATAGTTTATTTATAAATAGTTTATTTATGGACCAAACAAGAGTTATTCCATATAAGCCCTATTTCAGTCATAGTCATTGTTAAAATATCCCCTAGTTTACAATTACTCCTAAATTTCACTCTTTGCCTTAGTGGTATTTCCTCTTCTCTGTTCTCTGTCTCAACATGGTGGTAAGTAATCAAGAGCTGAACCAAAATCATAGACTTCTCATGACCCAGGTCTTTTTCTCACTGACTTTGCCAGGCATGGCTTCTGCTCCTTCTATGACCCTCCTACTTGCTGGGAGTGAGCCTGTCCCTTCAACCACCTACTGGCCCTCCACTTAACCCAAGTATCTTTCCATTCATGAAACACCTCTGACTGCTGCTCTTTTGAATAAACTCTGGGACCCAGTTGAGTTGTTGCTTCTTGGGTTGTTGTGGTGTTGTTGTTGTTGTTGTTTTATCATCCTGTCTCTATGAATTTTCTTTGTATTTGCCCACACCAGTCTGACCTTCCCACCTACCCCACCACCCATTTCCACCTCATGAGTGACTTCAAATGACAAAAGGGAAAATCCCGAAAAAGACCAAACTCATGAAAGAATGAGAGAGCATTAGTGACACTCCTAGAATTGCAGCCCCCCTACGCCCCCCCAGCCCGTGGCTTGTGATTGTATTTGAGGGCACTGAAATAAAGGATAAAGTAGAATGCACAGTTGTTTTGTGAAGTTCAGGAATAATGACCAACTGGTATTTTGCCAGAAATTCAGGTTTCCCTCCTGTTCTCCTAAACACCGTTAACATTTTTTTTTAATGTAATGGATTTGCTAGGTAATTCATTCCATCTAAATAGGAATGCGTTATTCATTATTATAGCCTGAACTTTTAAGAGTCTTCTGCAAAAAAACAAATCCCCATGGTTGTACCTTTACCCACCTTCCCCAGAACATTCCATCACCAATTTTTATTAAAACCCTCTCATTCTGTGGCTCCACAGACTTGTCTGATTCCACCCTCACCCTCGCCGGGCTAGGATGCCAGACGTATCTTGGCCGCCGGAGGCACTGGGCAGGTCAGTGTGGCGGGGACAGTGGTTTGTGTGAGCCCAGGAGCCCAGGTGGTGTCTGGAGGGAGCCATCCTCAGTTGTGCAGCAAGGGGAGACTGAGAACAGTGGCCTGGGTCAGGAGCCAGCAGCAGTGCCGGGTACTGTCAAGCAGGCTCCCATTCAGAGGGTTCCCTCACCACAACCCCTTAATTTCTGATACCGGCTGGAAACGGTCACCAAGCCCTTGCTCCTCTGCGGGTGCGTGTGGGCGCCTGCAGCCCGGCCTTCCGCCCCCGGCGGCTCCCGAGAGCCTCTCTGCTTGCACACCTGCAGTCTGTGCCTCAGAACGGGCCCACGCCAGTCGGATCTGGTCAAGGCCTGTGGGGCCAGAGCCGGTTCCGCACAGCTGAGCCGAACCCAGGACCTCGACCCCATCCAGCCGAGCCACCAACCCCGCTCCCCTCTGGCGAGCGGTAGAAAGCAAGCTTGAGCCAGGCGCCTTCCTGCCAGGAACTAGAACCCTCCATATAGGTCGACGGATCTGTTTGCTTGGTGGAGGCCCCTGTCCCAGGCGTGTGCTCTTCCAAAGCCAAGCCCCTCTCGCAATGGGCGGCAGTGCAGGCAAGAGCTCTCTTAGTATCCGCGTGTCTCCCGGCCAGGCTTTCCCGTCGTAACCCTCAGTCCAGCTCTCTGCGACCCCTGACATGCACTGAGGGACAAGGGCGCAGGAGAAAAGGCATCTCTCCTCAGAACCGGAGCAAGAGGCTGGAGAACCTGAGACCTGCCCCTGCCCTGCCCTGGGGGGGGGGGGGCAAACAGCCCGTGCCGTCCAGCCTAGCCGGCGGGGAGAGAGGAAGACAACGCTAGCTCCCGCACAGCCCGGCTTGCTGCCCCGGTGCCAGCAGTGTAGGAAGGAGGCTGAGGCAGCAACCGAGGAAAAGCCATCTCATCCGAGAGACGAAACCATTTTCGGAGCCAGAAAAAAAAGACTTCTGGATACTTTCCTCTTCCCTCGGGTCCTTAATTAACAGCAGTAATTTTTAAATTATCACCTTCTCCTTCAACTAATATTATGCTAATTCACATACATGAATTTTCCATTTCCCTGTTTCATTCTCTGTGCCCAAATTTTCATACAATCCACGTCGACATGTTTTTTGTTTGTTTGTTTGTTTGTTTTAAACACCACTATACATTACTAGTGTTTCCTCAGACACAGTGGATCCTATGGTAAGTGTATTAGTTTAACTTTTTAAGAAACTGCCAAACTGTTGCACAAAGTGGTCGCAGTGTTTTCCATTCTTACCAGAGATATATGAGAGTTCGGTTTTCTCTACGTCCTTGTCCACAATTGCATTGTCAGCCTTCGCAATGTAAGCCATTTTAATGGATGTATGGTGGTATTTTGTGGTGATTTTAGTTTGCATTTTCCTAATGATTGATGATGTTGAGTATTTTTCCATGAGCCTATTAGCCACAAAGTGTCTTCTTTTATGAAGTACCCAAATCTTTATTCTTTTGCTCAGCTCTTAATTGAAATGTTGCTCTTCTTATTATTATGTTATGCAAGTTCTTTGTATACTTTGTGGCTATGTGTATGGACCCACCTTTATTCACATGTATGTTTTGCAAATACTTTCTCGCATTCTGTGGCTTGCCTTTCCATTTTTAATAGTGTCTTTTGACAAGTAATAGTTTTGGTTTTGGTGAAGTCCAATTAACAAAATTTTCTTTTATGGCTTATGATTATGTCTTGTCTAAGAAATCCTTGCCGAATTCAAGGTTATAAAGATTTTCTCCTATATTTTCTTTTAAAAGATTTATAGTTTTAGCTCCTATGTTTAGATATAGGAGTTATTTTGAATTATTTTTTGTGGATGGTGTAATGAGAAGGCTGAGATACATTTTTGTGTGTGTACATATATCCAGTTATTCTAGAACAGTTTACTGAAAAAAAAAGGCAATCCTTTCCCCCACTGAATTTTTGACACCTTTGTTGAAAATCAGTTGATTATATAACTGTTGGTCTATTTCTGGATTGTCATTTCTGTTCCACTTATCTGTACATCTATTCTCTGCCATTCCTATACTGCCTTGGTCCTATAACTCTATAATCTTGAAATCAAATGGTGTAAATTCTCCAACTTTATTATTTGTAAAAAAAAAAATCACTTGCAAATTCTAGATCACTTGAATTTCCCTATAAATAATATAATCAGTTTGTCAATTTCTCCTTACCCTCATTTTTTTTTTAAGCCAGCGTGGGGAAGGACTTTTATTTTTTTTTATTTTTAATTTTTTTATTAACATATAATGTATTATTTGTTTCAGAGATACAGGTCTATGATTCATCAGTCTTACAAAATTCACGGCGCTCACCTTAGTACTTACCCTCCCCAATGTCCATCACCCTCCCCATCCCTCCCACCCCCCTCCACTCCAGCAACCTTCAGTTGATCTCTTATGGTTTGTCTCCCTCTCTGGTTTCATCTTGTTTCATTTTTACCTCCCCTCCCCTAGGATCCTCTGTCTTGTTTCTCAAATTCCTCATATCAGTGAGATCATATGATACTTGTCTTTCTCTGATTGACTTATTTCGCTTAGCATAATACCCTCTAGTTCCATCCACGTCATTGCAAATGGCAAGATTTCATTTTTTTTTATGGCTGCATAATATTCCATTGTATATATATACCACTTCTTCTTTATCCATTCATCTGTCGATGGACATCTTGGCTCTTTCCACAGTTTGGCTATTGTGGACATTGCTGCTATAAACATTGGGATGCATGTGCTCCTTTGGATCACTACACTTGTATCTTTGGGCTTACCCTCATTTATGAAAGATATTTTGCTGAATATAGAATTTAAAAATTTTTTGGACAGCATTTTAGACAGATAAGCCTATTGTCGTTGATTTGCGTAACTTCTTTTTTTTTTTTTAAGATTTTATTTATTTATTTGAGAGAGAGAGAGTGAGAGACAGAGAGCATGAGAGGGGGAGGATCAGAGGGAGAAGCAGACTCCCCGCCGAGCAGGGAGCCCGATGCGGGACTCGATCCCGGGACTCCAGGATCATGACCTGAGCCAAAGGCAGTCACTTAACCAACTGAGCCACCCAGGCACCCGATTTGCGTAACTTCTGACAAAAAGTCTGCTGATCCGTTTGGTTGTTTCTCTGCATGCAATGTGTCTTTGTTTTCTTGATGCTTTTCTTTGTTTTGTTTTCTTGATGCTTTTAAGATTCCCTCTTTTTTTTATGAAAAATAGTATTTTAATTAATTGCTAAAGTAGAGCTTAATGGTATGAAAATGTGCTTGGATAGTCTCTTTTTTACTTGGTAACTTGATTACTTAAGTTTTGCTTATGATGGACCATCTTCTAGGTCATTGTCATTAATGCTGTTGATTTTTTTCTTTTAAATAGTAAGCTTTTTTTAAATATGTTAATCACCATACATTACATCATTAGTTTTTGATGTAGTGTTCCATGATTCATTGTTTGTGCATAACATCCAGTGCTCCATGCAGAATGTGCCCTCTTTAATATCCATCACCAGGCTAACCAATCCCCCCAACCCCCTACCCTCTAGAACCCTCAGTTTGTTTCTCAGAGTCCATCGTCTCTCATCGTTCATCTCCCCCTCTGATTTACCCCCCTTCATTCTTCCCCTCCTGCTATCTTCTTCCTCTTTTTTTTTTTAACATATAATGTATTATTTGTTTCAGAGGTACAGTTCTGTGATTCAACAGTCTTACACAATTCACAGCGCTCACCATAACACATACCTTCCCCAATGTCTATCACCTAGCCACCCCAACCCTCCCACCATCACCCCACTCCAGCAACCCTCAGTTTGTTTCCTGAGATTAAGAATTCCTCATATCAGTGAGGTCATATGATATATGTCTTTCTCTGTTTGACTTATTTCGCTCAGCATAATACCCTCCAGTTCCATCCACGTTGATGCAAATGGCAAGATTTCATGTTTTTTGATGGCTGCATAATATTCCATTGTATATATATACCACTTCTTCTTTATCCATTCATCTGTCGATGGACATCTTGGCTCTTTCCACAGT
Organism: Mirounga leonina; assembly: GCF_011800145.1. Taxonomy (NCBI): domain Eukaryota; kingdom Metazoa; phylum Chordata; class Mammalia; order Carnivora; family Phocidae; genus Mirounga; species Mirounga leonina. The sequence goes on along the minus strand of NW_023270736.1, from coordinate 53,542 downwards.
TTGGCTATTGTGGACATTGCTGCTATAAACTTCGGGGTGCACATACCCCTTCAGATCCCTACATTTGTATCTTTGGGGTAAAATCCCAGTAAGTAGTGCAATTGCTCGGTCGTACAGTAGTTCTATTTTAAACTTTTTGAGGAACCTCCGTACTGTTTTCCAGAGTGGCTACACCAGCTTGCATTCCCACCAACAATGTAGGAGGGTTTCCCTTTCTCCGCATCCCCGCCAACATCTGTCGTTTCCTGACTTGTTAATTTTAGCCGTTCTGACTGGTGTGAGGTGATATCTCATTGAGGTTTTGATTTGGATTTCCCTGATGCTGAGTGATGTAGAGCACTTTTTCATCTGTCTGTTGGCCATTTGGATGTCTTCTTTGGAAAAATGTCTGTTCATGTCTTCTGCCCATTTCTTGATTGGATCATTTGTTCTTTGGGTGTTGAGTTTAAGAAGTTCTGTATAGATTTTGGATACTAGCTCTTTATCTGATATGTCATTTGCAAAGATCTTCTCCCATTCTGTCGGTTGTCTTTTGGTTTTGTTGACTGTTTCTTTTGCTGTGCAACAGCTTTTTATCTTGATGAAGTCCCAATAGTTCACTTTTGCCCTTGCTTCCCTTACCTTTGGTTATGTTTCTAGGAAGAAGTTGCTGCAGCTGAGGTCAAAGAGGTTGCTGCCTGTGTTCTCCTCAAGGATTTTGATGGACTCCTGTCTCACATTGAGGTATTTCAACCACTTGGCGTCTATTTTTGTGTGTGGTGTAAGGAATGGTCCAGTTTCATTCTTCTGCATGTGGCTATCCAATTTGCCCAAAACCATTTGTTGAAGAGACTGTCTTTTTCCATTGGACATTCTTTCCTGCTTTGTCAAAGATTAGTTGACTATAGAGTTGAGGGTCCATTTCTGGGCTCTCTATTCTGTTCCATTGATCTATGTGTCTGTTTTTGTGCCAGTACCATGCTGTCTTGATGATGACAGCTTTGTAATAGAGCTGGAAGTCCAGAATTGTGATGCCGCCGGCTTTGCTTTTCTTTTTCAACATTCCTCTGGCTATTTGGGGTCTTTTCTGGTTCCATACAAATTTTAGGATTATTTGTTCCATTTCTTTGAAAAAAGTGGATGGTATTTTGATGGGGATTGCATTGAATGTGTAGATTGCTCTAGGTAGCATTGACATCTTCCCAATATTTGTTCTTCCAATCCATGAGCACGAACGTTTTTCCATTTCTTTGTGTCTTCCTCAATTTCTTTCATGAGTATTTTATAGTTTTCTGAGTCCAGATTCTTTGCCTCTTTGGTTAGTTTTATTCCTAGGTATCTTATGGTTTTGGGTGCAATTGTAAGTGGGATCGACTCCTTAATTTCTCTTTCTTCTCTCTTGTTGTTGGTGTATAGGAATGCCACCGATTTCTGTGCATTGATTTTATATCCTGCCACTTTACTGAATTCCTGTATGAGTTCTAGCAGTTTTGGGGTGGAGTCTTTTGGGTTTTCCACGTAAAGTATCATATCATCTGCAAAGAGTGAGTTTGACTTCTTCTTTGCCAATTCAGATGCCTTTTATTTCTTTTTGTTGTCTGATTGCTGTGGCTAGGACTTCTAATACTATGTTGAATAGCAGTGTTGATAGTGGACATCTCTGCCGTGTTCCTGACCGTAGGGGGAAAGCTCTCAGTTTTTCCCCATTGAGAATGATATTTGCTGTGGGTTTTTCATAGATAGCTTTTATGATATTGAGGTATGTGCCCTCTATGTCTATACTCTGAGGAGTTCTGATCAAGAAAGGATGCTGTACTTTGCCAAATGCTTTTTCTGCATCTGTTGAGAGGATCATATGGTTCTTGTTCTTTCTTTTCTTAATGTATTGTATCACACTGATTGATTTGCAGATGTTGAACCAACCTTGCAGTCCAGGAATAAATCCTACTGGGTGGTGGTGAATAATCCTTTTAATGTACTGTTGGATCCTATTGGCTAGTATTTTGGTGAGAATTTTGGCATTCATGTTCATCAAGGATATTGGTCTATAATTCTCCTTTTTGATGGGGTCTTTGGCTGGTTTGAGGATCAAGGTAATGCTGGCCTCATAAAACGAGTTTGGAAGTTTTCCTTCCATTTCTATTTTTTGGAACAGTTTCAGAAGAATAGGTATTAATTCTTCTTGAAATGTTTGGTAGAATTCCCCTGGGAAGCCATCTGGCCCTGGGCTTTTGTTTTTGGGAGATTTTTGATGACTGCTTCAATTTCCTTAGTGGTTATACGTCTGTTCAGGTTTTCTATTTCTTCCTGGTTCAGTTTTGGTAGTTGATACATCTCTAGGAATGCATCCGTTTCTTCCAGATTATCTAATTTCCTGCCATATAGTTGCTTATAATATGTTCTTATAATTGTTTGTGTTTCTTTGGTGTTGGTTGTGATCTCTCCTCTTTCATTCATGATTTAATTATTTGGGTCCTTTCTCATTTCTTTCTGATAAGTCTGGCCAGAGGTTTATCAATCTTGTTAATTCTTTCAAAGAACCAACTCCTAGTTTCGTTGATCTGTTCTACTGTTCTTTTGGTTTCTATTTCACTGATTTCTGCTCTGATCTTTATTATTTCTCTTCTCCTGCTGGGTTTAGGCTTTATTTGCTGTTCTTTCTCCAGCTCCTTTAGGTGTAGGGTTAGGTTGTGTATTTGAGACCTTTCTTGTTTCTTGAGAAAGGCTTGTATTGCTATATACTTTCCTCTTAGGACTGCCTTTGTTGTATCCCAAAAATTTTGAACGGTTGTGTTTTCATTTTCATTGGTTTCCATGTATTTTTTTTAATTCTTCTTAAATTTCCTGGTTGACCCATTCATTCTTTAGTAGGATGCTCTTTAGCCTCCATGTATTTGAGTTCTTTCCAACTTTCCTCTTGTGATTGAGTTCTAGTTTCAAAGCATTGTGGTCTGAAAATAGGCAGGGAATGATCCCAATCTTTTGGTACCGGTTGAGACCTGATTTGTGACCTAGGATGTGATCTATTCTGGAGAATGTTCCATAGGCAGTAGAGAAGAATGTGTATTCTGTTGCTTTGGGATGGAATGTTCTGACTATATCTGTGAAGTCCATTTGGTCCAGTGTGTCATTTAAAGTCTTTATTTCTTTGTTGATCTTTTGCTTAGATGATCTGTCCATTTCAGTGAGGCGGGTGTTAAAGTCCCCCACTATTATTGTATTGTTGTTGATGTGTTTCTTTACTTTTGTTATTAATTGGCTTATATAATTGGCTGCTCCCATGTTAGGGGCATAGATGTTTACAATTGTTAGATCTTTTTTGTTGGATAGACCCTTTAAGTATTATATAGTGTCCTTCCTCATCTCTTATTACAGTCTTTGGTTTAAAATCTAATTTATCTGATATAAGGATTGCCACCCCAGCTTTCTTTCGGGGTCCATTAGTATGGTAAATGGTTTTCCACCCCCTCACTTTCGATCTGGGGGTGTCTTTGGGTCTAAAATGAGTCTCTTGCAAACAGCATATTGATGGGTGTTGTTTTTTAATACAATCTGATACCCTGTGTCTTTTGACTGGGGCATTTAGCCCATTTACATTCAGGGTAACTATTGAAAGATATGAATTTAGTGCTATTATATTGCCTGTAAGGTGACTGTTACTGTATATTGTCTGTGTTCCTTTCTCGTCTATGTAGCTTTTAGATTCTCTCTTGGCTTAGAGGACCCCTTTCAAGATTTCTTGTAGGGCTGGTTTTATGTTTGCAAATTCCTTTAGTTTTTGTTTGTCCTGGAAGCTTTTTATCTCTCCTTCAATTTTCAATGACAGCCTAGCTGGATATAGTATTCTTGGCTGCATATTTTTCTCCTTTAGTGCTCTGAATATATCCTGCCAGTCCTTTCTGGCCTGCCAGGTCTCTGTGGATAGGTCTGTTGCCAATCTAATGTTTCTACCATTGTAGGTTACAGATCTCTTGTCCTGAGCTGCTTTCAGGATTTTCTCTTTGTCTCTGAGACTCATAAGTTTTACTATTAGATGTTGGGGTGTTGACCTATTTTTATTGATTTTGAGGGGGGTTCTCTGTGCCTCCTGGATTTTGATGCCTGCTTCCTTCCCCAAATTAGAGAAGTTCTCTGCTATGATTTGCTCTGATATACCTTCTGCCCCTCTCTCTTTCTTCTTCTTCTGGGATCCCAATTGTTCTAATTTTGTTTCGTCTTATGATATCGCTTATCTCTCGAATTCTGCCCTTGTGTTCCAGTAGTTGTTTCTCTCTCTTTTTCTCAGCTTCTTTATTTTCCATCATTTGGTCTTCTATATGACTGATTCTCTCTTCTGCCTCATTTATCCTAGCAGTTAGCGCCCCCATTTTTGATTGCACCTCATTAATGGCCTTTTTTATTTCGACTTGGTTAGATTTTAGTGCTTTTATTTCTCCAGAAAGGGTTCCTGTAATAACTTCCATGCTTTTTTCAAGCCCAGCTAGTATCTTTAAAATCATCATTCTGAACTCTAGTTCTGACATCTTACTAATGTCCGTATTGATTACATCCCTGGCAGTCTGTACTGCCTCTTGTTCTTTTTGTTGAGGTGATTTTTTTTCCATCTTGTCATTTTGTCCAGAGGAGAATAGATGAATGAGAGAACAAAATGCTAACAGGGTAAAAATGTCCCCAGAAAATATACACTAAACAAATCAGAAAAGACCTGAAACCGGGGAACAAGAAAGGGAAAGAAAGAAAAAAGAAAAAGATAAAAACAAACAAAAACAAAACAAAACAAAAAAAACAGAATATGATCAAATATGATCAGACTGGTGCACAGATCAGTGCCACACACTAGATTTTGGGTGTATTTTGGTCTGTTAGAAGAAAATGCCTCCCAAAATTTTAAAGAAAGAAAAACTTGTATATGTACAAAAATAAGGTTTAAAACAATGAAGTGATGGAATATGTCTGTAAAGATGAAAGCTATAAAAGATTTTATAAAAGGAATTGATAAGAAGTTGGTTGAAAAAAGAAAGAGGATTTAAAAAAAAAGGAGAGAATGTGACTAGGCAGGAGACTAGATCAAAGCCATACACTAGAGATTTAGGGTATATTTTGATCTGTTAGAAGAAACTGTACCTCAAAATTTTAAAGAGAGAACAACTTATATATATATGCCAAAAATAAGGGTAACTACTATGAAGGGATAGAATATGACTCTAAAAATGAAAAATAAAATTTTTTTTTTTTTTAAAGGGATTGATAAGATGTTGGTTGAAGGGCGCCTGGGTGGCTCAGTTGGTTAAGCAACTGCCTTCGGCTCAGGTCATGATCCTGGAGTCCCTGGATTGAGTCCCGCATCGGGCTCCCTGCTCGGCAGGGAGTCTGCTTCTCCCTCTGACCCTCCCCCCTCTCATGTGCTCTCTCTCTCTCATTCTCTCTCTTTCAAATAAATAAATAAAATCTTTAAAAAAAAAAAAAGATGTTGGTTGAAAAAGGGAAAAAGAAAAATTCAAAAAAAAAAAAGACAGTTAAAAAAATTAACTTTGAAAGACTAAAGAATCATGGTAAAAAACCCATGAATTCTATGTACAGTATTCCCCTAGCGCTGGAGCTCTGCCATTCTCATTGATCGGTAAACTCGGTCTTGGCTGGCTGTTCTCGCTGATCTTCTGGGGGAGGGGCCTGTTGCCGTGGTTCCCAAATGTCTTTGCCGGAGGCGGAAGTGCCCCGCCCTTGCCCGGTCCAGGCTAAGTAATCTGCTGGGGTTTGCTCTCGGGCGCTTTTGTTCCCTGCAAGCTTTCTGTACAGCTTTGGGGGACGAGAGTGAAAATGGCGGCCTCCCAATCTCCGCCCTGGAGGACCCGAGAACTCGGGGGCCCACTCCTCAGTGCAGCCCCAGAGAAAAGCCGTCAGTCACTCCCGTCTCCCCGGTCTCCGGCCGCACTCCGTGCTCACCCAGCCTGTGGCCGAGCATTTCTGTCTCTGGCACCCGACCCCGGGTGGAGTCTCCAAACCCGGCAGATCCCTGCGGTGCACTCCTGCACCACTCCTTCCAGGGGAGGAAGGGGAGTGTCCCCAGATCTGCCGCTTGTTGGGTCCCTGCTGGAGGAGCAGGGGCCCGACTGTGCCGCGGATCACGGTTTATGGCCACCCCGAGCTGAGAGCCTGCGCCTCGGCTCCATCTCTGCAGCCGGCTTCCCTGCTCCGTTACCTGGGAGCTCTGCCGCACTCAGGCACCCCCGGTCTTTCTGTGACCCCGAGGGTCCTGAGACCACACTGTCCCGCGAGGGTTCCATCCCCCTGCTTAGCCACTGGAGCGACGTCCCTCAGCAGAGCAGACTTTTATAAAAGTTCTGATTTTGTGCTGGGAGGCTCTATCACTTGCCAGAAGTGGCAGACGGAGGCCCCCTCCCCTGCTGTCTATCTTCCCGAATATCGCCTCGGATTCACTTCTCCGCACTTCCTACCTTCCAGAAAGTGGTCACTTTTCTGTTCAGAGAGTTGTTGCTATTTTCTTCGATCTCCTGTTGAGTTCGTAGGTGTTCAGAATGGTTTGATCTCTATCCAGCTGAATTCCGGGGACCAGACGAAATCCAGGTCTCCTACTCCTCTGCCATCTTGCTCCTCCTCTTAAGATTCCTTCTTTACCACCTTTTTGGCAGTTTGATTACAATAAGACTTGGACAGATTTGATTGATGTTTATTTTACTTGGGTTTCAGTTTGTCTTTTGGTTCTGAAAGTTCATAACTTTTTAAATCAAATTTGAAAAAAGTTTGGCCATTCATCAAATATTTTTTTCTCTTCCTTCCCTTCTCTTTTGGAATTCCAGTTGCACAAGTGTTAAATCATTTGTTATTGTCTCAGAGGTCACTAAAGACTAATTTTTTTCAGCCTTTGTTTTTCTCTGTGCCTCATTCTGGACACTTGTATCACTATCCAATATGTATATTGGATTTGTGCTCTTTTAAAGTTCTTGTCTATTGATTAATTTGATTATCTTTTTAATTTTGGGTCTGTTTTATTTACTGACTTTTCTCCAAGTTATGGGTCGCATTTTTCTGCTTCTTCATATATGTAGCGATTTTAGTGGGATGCAGAATATCATGGTTGTATGTTCTTGAATGCTGAATTTTGTTATATCTTTTTGGGTGAATTTAGTATATTTTTAATGCTCATTTAGCCCCACTTTTAAGGTGAGGTTTTTCTGGGCTCTCCACTAAATGTATCATATGTTCATGATGATCTCTTCATTTGGGCTTATGGGAACTTGAATGATTCTCAGACCTTTACTGGCTCCAGGAATTGTTCAGCATACAGCTTGCTGGTAATTGTTCTGTCCTCTGAAATTGTTCATGCCCAGTGATTTATTTGTATATTGAAATTCAGCCAAAGACTTGATGGGACTCCTATGAAGATATCTGGAGCACTTCTGCATAGCTCCCTCCTCTTAGGCAGTCTGCCCCACATATTCTAATTGCCTTGGCTTCTCCAAATGATAGTTTCTGTCTCCTCAGTTCACTGATATACCCAAGTTTTGTTTGGATTTCCCTTCCTGTACTTCAGTGGAAATTACACAAATTCTGCAAAGGTAGAGCTCACCTCATTTGTTTCTCTTTCCTCCAAGATTATTATTGTCCTGTACTGCTTACCATCAAGTTTCTTAAAATAGTTATTTCCTAAACTTTGCCCAGTTTTCTAGTTGTTTATGGATGGAGCGTAATTACATGTCCTTGTTATCCCTTGTGGCCAAATTCTGACAAAACTTAGAATGGAGGTTGGTTTTAGAAAATCCTGAAATTTAGTGTTTTTGACATATAATAGAATTGAATGTAAATTCAACTTTAAAAAAAAGAAAAAAGAAAGCTAGCTGCCTTTGTTATTTGATCTCACAAATCCTCTGGAGTCCAAGTCCTTCTACTAGATGGAAAAAATAAAATTGGCCAAATAAAACTAACTCAACTTCTTTTGATTTTAAAATATTTTAGGGAAATAAATCAGTCAATTAAATGTTAGTCACAACTGTGTCTCCCCTCTACAGAGTCTTCTCTAACTTTCTTTCCTTTACAACTGGCTTCTGGGTCTATGGCAGCATGGTGTGTATTGGGAGGTCCACGTGCTGTCTTCTGGACTTTTCCTTTCCTTCTCTCATCACTGGATAGCCCACAACAGTGCCTTCTGAGGTATGACTGGTCTGGTCTTGTTCTGTGGTGTCATATCTGTTAGTGCCTCTGGATCTTGTCATGTTTCCTCATCCTAATGTCCCCACAGTGACTCTTCTTCATTCTGCTGATTGGCTCAAATCTATGATCCTCGTTGGAGACCCAAGAGCCATGAGCTGATTTTCCTCGTCATGCCACGGTATGCAGAATTGAGGCAGCCTTCAAACATTTCCTCAGATGTTGCTTTTGACTACATAGCACCAACACAAGGCTGAATACAAAGCTTTGCTAAGCAGTTTACAGCATTCCCTCTTCCCTCTCCCCAGGGCATTAGTACCCAAGTAGGTAGGTAGGTCGCTAATATCTATACTCTCCTTCTTTTTCTCTAGTTTCCAAATCCTATTCTTCTTAGTGAAGGAAAGTTTCCTTCCTGTCATAAGGAAACTTCCTTTGCAGTATAGTCTCTTTTCTTCTTATGCTGTGTCTTCTTATAAATACAATACTATAGGAATCGAGTGAATCAAACCAGACTTTCAACTGTAAAGAGAAGTTTTTGGAATTTAAAAACACTCTTGTTCTTTAACAAAGTATGCCTTCCTGACTAAACTTTTGCAATGGACTGAAAGAAGTCAGCTTGAGGACTCAAAGAGGAATAAAAGAACTCTTTGTTCTGTACCTACTCTCACTCTGAAGCAATACCATTGATTCAACAGGTAAGGCAGCCGGTAAACATCTAGGACTAGGAAACAAAAAATAAAGAAAACACTGATTTAATACCTGAAAAAAATATTATTTTCTATAGTAAGTCTTTTCATGAGAATTAACTATCATTATATCCTCCTCATCCTTATTAGCATCCCCATGGCCTAGTTTTAATAATAGTAAGAGCTAAAACATAATGATTGTGTAAGGTGTATAATCACTGGTCTATGTATGTACTGCTGTAAATGCTTTAAACTTAACCCTTCTAACAAGCTTATATCCTATGTATTATCATTACCCCTATTTTACAGAAAGGAAAGCTGAGACACAGAGAGGTTAAGGAACCTGCCCAAGATCACACAGACACTCTCTCTTGGATAAAATTACTTAATCTCCATTTTTAAAATATTCATTTACAGAGTGAGAATAACAGTTGCAATAATATAAATGAGGCAGTATGTGTAGCAATGAAGCAAAAGCTTCCCACATCCACACTGCCTGGATCCAAATTCTGTGTTTCTGAGTAACTAGCTGGTACCTTTGAGTTCCTTGACCTCACTGTACCTCAGGTGCATCAAGTATAAAGCAAGAAGGATGATAAATGTATGTGCCTTTCAGGATTATTATGAGGATAAATGAACTAAGATCAATAGAACTTGGACCAAAACTTGACACACAGCAAGTTCTCAATAAATATTAGCTTTTCTCAAAGTCTACCCTACGTTATCTAAAATCCTGGAGGCCAGGTGAGTTTTGAAATTTGGAGACTTTTTTATAATGGCAATACAGAGCATTACCCAAGTGGGATCTAAGAAACACCTCATGACCAAACGTTAAGCTTTCTATAGCAAAATGTATGAATATTCATTTTAAGTGGGAGAAATAAAGACTAAGAATAGCCACATGTCAGTTCAGGTCAGATTTTGTTGCTGCATCAATTATTCCAAAATTTTAATTTTCAGAGATTTTTTATTATAAAATTTCAGATGAGGTATTATGGACTGTATGATTCCATATTGTTGTGTGAATTAAATGAGGTGATTTATGCAAGCTAAGCTAAGCACAATGCCTGGCCCATAGTAAGTTCTCCATATATGTACATTTGACATTGTTATTGAAATTAATGCTATTTAATGTTATTATATTAATTCCGCAAAATATTTACAGCTAGAGCAACATCTTTATGGGGTTTTTTTAATAGAATTTTCCTAGACATTCCCACAGATAACTTCCTGTGACATTCCCAGGTTTCCTTACTGTATCATGTTTTATGCCTGAGCATGAAATTCAACTCTCCATACCCTTTATGTCCTTCATCTTCCTTGGTGAACAGTCCTTGTTCGATCCCCCAACTTTGTCCGTGTCTCATCAGTCACAGTGAAAGAAGGACACAGTCTCACAGAAAACAAAAGGAAGAAAGAATAAAAGAATGGCTGTTATTTATTGAACACTTGCCCTGGAATCTGTGCTAGATACTTCATATAATTATTGCATTTAATTCTTGCAGTTACTTTGTGGAGTAGGTATTGTCATTCCCATTTTACAAACTGAGAAACTGAGACACACAGAGGTTAGGTGATTGCCTAAAGACTTTGGAAGGAAGTCCCTGAAGTTGCTTATCTGCTTCTTCCCCCACCCCACTCCTTCCACTTGTGAGGAGGAACCATAGTTTATTCACATTTTCTAAGGGACACATGCTGTTCCAAAGTTTAAGAACCACTGAAGTTCAGATGTCATGAAACTACCAGACACAATGGGTGGACTAATGAGTGCTATCAGATTCCAGATTTGGGTGGAATTTCTTCACAAATTCTCCCTCCAACCTAGATGGTAGAACATTGGTCCCTCTGCAAGGATGGGGATTAAAAGACATCCCAACAACAACATTTCTGTTCTCAGAACCACAGGGGTACAACCTTCCCTTTGCAGCTCGCCTTCAGCACTTTCCCCACAACCTCTGTCTTGTTCCTTCCCTAAATCTGATTTGCTCCTCCCTTCAGTAAGTCATACTCACCAGGTTAAAATCTCCTTTGAAAGTGGGGGCCATTCCTAATTTTTCTTTCTATCCATCTCCAAACTACAATATTTTACACATAGTTACTTCTTGGTTTCCTGAGCCTCTCTTTGGTGTTGCCACTATTCATATGCCACTTTATGTATTAAACTACATTACTGGGGCCCCTGAGTGGCTCAGATGGTTAAGCGTCTGCCTTCGGCTCTGGTCATGATCCCAGGGTCCTGGGATTGAGCCCCACGTCTGGCTCCTGGCTCAGTGGGGAGCCTGATTCTCCCTCTGCTTCTCTTCCTGCTCATGCTCTCTCTCTCTCTCTGTATCTCTGTGTCTTGAATGAATAAATAAAATCTTTTTTAAAAAATTAAAAAAAATAAACGACATGATCCCTCCACTGAAAAATGTAAATAAATTTTGAGTTTTAGGGGCTCCTGGGTGGCTCAGTCCTTAAGCGTCTGCCTTCGGCTCAGGTCATGGTCCCAGGGTCCTGGGATCGAGCCCCACATCGGGCTCCCTGCTCAGTGGGAAGCCTGCTTCTCCCTCTCCCACTCCCCCTGCTTGTGTTCCCTCTCTCACTGTGTCTTTCTCTGTCAAATAAATAAAATCTTTAAAAAAAATTTTTTTTGAATTTTAAATTAATAAGCATTGGGAAATAGAAAGCATTTCTTTTCTTTCTTTTTTTCTATTTTATTTTCAAGGCCATATCTATCAACTCCACTACATTTTCTGGATGATACAAACAAAGATACCAGAGATTTTGGAGTAGAAAGTATATGCCTAACCCTAACATTGGCCCATAAAACTCCTCAAATTGCACCTTGCAACCGTTGTCAAAGGAGTTCATTGAAACAGCAATATTAATTTAATAATGTATGGTTTTAGTTTTTGTGATGAAAAAGTTCGGAGGAATGTGTTTGAGTAAATTCTTAGTGTTTTATCTGAAAGTCCATTCTACAGTAATAATAATAGGGAGGTACTCGTGTTTTTTCCTAACTTCCAAATAAAATGCTGAGATATGGATAGGGCAAATCACTTATCTAAAGTCACCCAAGAAAACACAAAGGTTTGGGGAAGAGAGTTTCTTTTAACTTACGAATAGGAAATCCAAATCAACTGAAGAAGCCAAGGAATTTTAAAAAATGCAATAAAGAGGTTCAATTTCCATTTCATTTTCTGTGCAGTGAACATTAGAATTTTCTTTAAAATTTTTTAGAGAGATAAATGTCATCTATAAAAAAGAGATGATCTGAAGCACTTCCGATTTATATAATCAATTTTTAAATTGAAATTTTATCACAAAGCTAATAAAAAAGAGACAACAATAAAAAAAAAAAAAAAAACAGGATGAGTGAGACATTCTACAGTTTCTCAGTTGAAAGGAACAGCACTTCCTTTTCTCATGATACCAGAAGCTCCCTGGATACTGGACCATATCTGATTAGAATGTATGTCCCTCCAGCAGAGCAGTTGGGTTACTTTTCCCAGCAGCTGATTGGGTCACAGGGCACTCAGCTGACCACCAGCTTATTACATTCCCAAGACTGAAGACTCTCCTTTTTTTTTCCCAGCACTTAATGCATCATTCCTCTCTTTAGGATCTCAGGCTCCTTCCTCTGAGAAGTAATACAAAAAGACTGCTTAATTGCGGCTCTTTCAAAGTGGAGCATGATCAGTTTTCTCCTCTTTAATTCCTGGAGAGTAAATGGAAAAATATGTTCAATGCCTGTTGTAACTATGACCTCCATTTGCTCAATTAAGGAATGGGCATTTAAAATTTTTGCCCTGAAAAAATAATTACTACACAGTTATTATATTTTAGCTTTATGTCAGGAAGACAAGAATTCCATGGGATTGAAAATTAACAGTAACATTAGGGAACAAAGGACTCATTAACCAGGAATTAGGCCACTAACCTAGTTTATGTCCAGTGATATACGTTCTACAAAAGAAAGACAACCTCCTCTAGCTTACACAAAAATGAATGACAGAATGTGTGATTTGGGATCATTTCCGTGGCTTACAACTCTGGAGGGCAGTGGTGATAGCCTGTGGAGCCAGAGTGGAGAAATGACGCTGAAAGTGCCTTGATGTCTAAATTCCATTGATAACTTTTAAGCAAAAATAACAGTCAAGTGAGCTGTGGAAATAGTAGTGGAAGAGAGAGGATGTTTCAAGAAAAATATTCACACAATTGTTTAACACCGAGCTGATCAAACAAAATAGAATTGTGAGCCATTTTCTTCTAAGGAAGAAAATAGGATGTTTACATTCTTAATTTTTCCTTTCATCTGAGTCCAAGTATGAAGAATCCAACAGTCTAAGCCTGGCTGCATCTTTCAGTAATTCTCCTTCAGAGAAGCCTTCAGTGAGGAATGAAGAAAGCCAATGGCCGGGAAAGGAAGCTGTTTTAATGGGATGGGGAAAGCCGAGGAGAAAGAGATGAGGATATGAAACAATGAATTCAAAAAGGGAAATACCTCCCAAGATCTCATTTTTTTCTCTGTGGTTCTTAACCAGGCATAAGCAGCAGAATTACTTAGGGAGCTTTTTCATTACACAATTGCCAGATGCCGCCCTAGGCTTCCTAAATCAGAAACCCTGAAAATGGGACATGGGCCCGGATCTTTTTTAAAAGTTCCACCAGTGATTCTGAAGCACATTTCATCTTCAGAATATCTTAAGAACATCTTAAAAACTACAGGATTACAAGCCTGTAATTCACCTTTCCCCCAGGCTTGGCCGCTCTGTGCTTACAAAACCACAACAACAGCAATGGCTAAAAACTCATGGTCCTCCATGCGTAATTGCACAGTCTCATCCAACTATTTCTGTAGTCCTCAAATCCATAGCATGGGATTGGAAAGAACTCCTCCCAGATTTTTCGGCTTCTCATCCCTTGTTGAGTTCTTGGCTAGCAGAACCACTTAAGAGTGGTACTTAACGCTGGCTCCTTGCTCAGAGAGCTGACCCCTAACCTGGTTCTCTCGAGTGCAAACCCTCTCGAGTGCAAGCTCGAGCAGCATTTGCCATCTCAGAGCCAGGCTGTGTTATGCCTAGACATGGTGAAGTGATGCTCCTCCATGGCCCAGAAGCACAGGCTCACAAAGACTGAGACCCAATCTCAGGACTATATAATGCTTCTCCTTCCCCCCCATAACTCACCACCACATTACTAAACTTATTTACAACAGTTGCTTTTACTGGGTATATCATGTCCAACTATCGCGAAAAACTTACAAGACACACCAAAAGATAAAAAACACAATTTGAAGAGATAGAGTAAGCATCACAACCAGACATGGTAGGAATATTAGAATTATCAGACAGAGAAATTAAAACAACTATTAATATGCTAAGGGCTCTAATGGATAACATAGAAACCATGCAAGAACAGATGGGCAATGTAAGGCTAGAGATGGAAATTCTAAGAAAGAACCAAAAATGCTTGAGATAAAAAACACTACAACAAAAATGAAGGATGCCTTTGATGGGCTTATTAGTCAACTGGACAAAGCTAAGGAAAGAATCTCTGAGCTTGAAGATATGACAATTGAATCTTCAAAAAGCAAAAAGCAAGCTGGTGCAGCCACTCTGGAAAACAGTATGGAGGTTCCTCAAAAAGTTGAAAATAAAGCTACCCTATGACCCAGCAATTGCAATACTGGGTATTTACCCCAAAGATACAAATGTAGTGATCCGAAGGGCTACGTGCACCCCAATGTTTATAGCAGCAATGTCCGCAATAACCAAACTGTGGAAAGAGCCAAGATGTCCATCAGCAGATGAATGGATAAAGATGTGATATATATATATACAATGGAATATTATGCAGCCATCAAAAAAAAAATGAATTCTTGCCATTTGCAACGACCTGGATGGAACCTAGGGTATTATGCTGAGCGAAATAAGTCAATCAGAGAAAGACATGTATCAAATGACCTCACTGATATGAGGAATTCTTAATCTCAGGAAACAAACTGAGCATTGCTGGAGTGGTGGGGGGTGGGAGGGATGGGGTGGCTGGGTGATAGACATTGGGGAGGGTATGTGCTATGGTGAGCGCTGTGAATTGTGTAAGACTGATGAATCACGGACCTGTACCTCTGAAACAATACATTATATGTTAAAAAAAAATAAAGAAAGAAGATCGTAGGAAGGGAAAAATGAAGGGGGGCAGAATCGGAGGGAAAGATGAACCATGAGAGACTATGGACTCTGAGAAAAAAACTGAGGGTTCTAGAGGGGAGGGGTTGGGGATCGGTTAGCCTGGTGATGGGTATTAAAGAGGGCACGTATTGAATGGAGCACTGGGTGTTATACGCAAACAATGAATCATGGAACACTACATCAAAAACAAATAAATAAATAAATTTTTTTAGAAAGGCAAAAAGAACAAAGACTGAAAAAAACAATACCCAAGTACTGTGGGACAACTACAAAAGGTGTAATATATGTGTGATGGAAATACCAGAAAGAGAGAAACAGAAATATTGTAACAGTAATGACAGGATTTCCCCCAAATTAATGTCAGATGCCGAACCACAGGTCCAGGAAGCTTAGAACACCAAGCAGGATAAGTGCCAAAAAAAAAAAAAAGGAGAGAGAGAGAGAGAGAAAGAGAAAGAAAAAGAAAAAAAAAAAACTATACATCACTATATCATTTTGAAATTACAGAAAATTAAAGATAAAAAATTCTGAAAGAAGCCAGAGGGTAAAAAACACCTTACTTGCAGAAGAACAAAGATAAGAGTGACATCTGACTTCTCAGAAGCCATGTAAAATAAGAAGAGAATGGAGCAAAATATTTACAGTGTTGAGAGAAAATGATGCTCTTCCCTAACCTGTTCCTGCTTCATCACCTAGGTTTCTAAGCCACATGATAGGTGCTTCTGTGCCAGTGAAAACAGAACCCTAAAATTCTTTCCTGCAGCCCCTGTCTGCTCACTCTATGGGACCCATTAATAACAGAGACAGCATCCTGCCCACTAATATCCTTTTCCATATCTGTCTCCAGATGCCTTCCTCTTTGGAGACACTTTCCTGCTATATAAACTACTCCACCCAGGTAGAACTCTGTGAGCTTTTAGCTGCACATTTTATCAAACACATGCCGAAATTTCAAATTCCAGTTTAGGTTGAGATGAGATCCCTATTACTAGTAAATCTTCTATGACACTGCCCTTTTCTCCCAACTTAGGTCTTTGATCAAGTGAGTTGCTAAATACCAACCTCTATAGTTGCCCAGAAAATGCCGTTAACATCTGTATTTTC
>NW_023270736.1:19090-22431 GCF_011800145.1 Mirounga leonina | reverse complement strand
TATTTGTATATATTGTGAAATTGTAAAATAAAATATATACAATATATAAATAATAAAATAATGTGAATATATAAAAATTAAACATATACACATAAAATATGGCATATATAAATATATGAAATATATTTTAGATTTTTAAATATGACATAATAAATTATATAAATATAAATAGTATATTAAATATATTAAATAAAAATATAAAAATAAAACTCCTATAAGTCTTATTAACATCCATTATCTACATAGTTACCAGAAACAATTTTTTTGGTGATAGGTACTTTTAAGATCTACTTTCTTTGCAACTGTCAAATTTGCAATACAATATTAATTATAGTCACCATGATGTATATTATATTCCCATGACTTATTTACATTATAACTGGAAACTTGTATCTTTTGACAACCACCTTCATCCATTTTACTCACCACTCACCCCTTGCCTCTGGCTACTACAAATCTGTTCTTTGTATCTATGAGCTCATTTCTGTTTGTTTGTTTGTTTGTTTGTTTTAAAGATTTCACATACAAGTCATATCATATGGTATTCATCTCTTCTGTCTGACTTATTTCACTTTGCAAAATGCCCTCAAGACCCATCCATGTTATTGCAAATGGCAAGATTTCATTTTTTGTGGCTAAATAATATTCCATTGTATCTACATATCCCATTTTCTTTACTCATCCATTGATGAACAGTTATGTTGTTTCCATGTCTTGGCTATTGTAAATAATGCTGCAGTGAACATTACGGGTGCATACATCTTTTCAAATTAGTGTTTTCATTTCTTCAGGTAAATACTCAGAATTGGAATTGTTAGATGGTATGGAAGATTTATTTTTAAGTTTTTGAGGAAACTCCATACTGTTTTCTGTAGTGACTGTAAAATTTACATTCCCATCAAAAGTGTACAAGGGTCCCCTTTTCTCCACATCCTCACCTATATTTGTTATTTCTCGTCTTTTTGATAATAACCACTGTAATAAGTATGAGGTAATATCTCACTGTGGTTTTAGTTTGCATTTCCATGATGATTAGTGATACTGAGCATCTTTTCATGTACCTGTTGGCCACCTATATGTCTACTTTGGAAAATTATCTATTCAGATGCTCTGCTCATTTCCCAATTGGATTGTTTCTGTTTTGCTATTGAGTTGTGTGAGTTTTTTTTTTTAATATTTTGAATATTAACCCATTATCAGATACATGATTTATAAATATTTTCTGCCACTCAGTACACTGCCTTTTCATTTTGTTGATAGTTTCCTTTGCTGTATAGAAGCTTTTTCATTGATGTACTCCCACTTGTTTATTTTTGCTTTGCCTTTGCTTTTGGTGTCAAATCCAAGAAATCATTGCTACTGATGTCATGGAGCTTATCTGATTTTTCTTTTTCATATAATTCATAATGCTGTCTAACATACTTTATAATTTGCATGATTTTTATATTCATTGTTTGCTTCTCTTCCAGAATGTAAGCTCCATAAAAAAGCAAAGATTCCTTTTGTGATATTTTCCCATTGTTGTCTTTCCAGTGCCTAGAAGAATACCTAGCACATAATAGACACTCTATAAATATTTATTGTATGTTGATTGAATTTTTCTAAATAGTAACATAATTTAAAATTGATGATCCTATAAGTTTTAAGCTTTTCTAGGTCACTACTACATGATAGAGAAGTTTAATCAAAATCCTTGGGAACAAATTTCTTAAGGTATGTTTGATGGAACATTAATCTCACAAAATACTCTTGCCAGATAAATGTATAAAATATGGCTTACCATACCTCCCTCTTGGAGATTTGAAAAGTGTGTTAATATATTATAGTGTCTGAGATAGTCTGCTGTACAGAAACCTGTTTAATTCTAATCCAGCATTTCCTAAATTTACTTAATGTACCTCTTTTTTTCATGGAGCAGCGATTGGCATCCCTATGGAGTGTTTGCTCTGATGCTTACACTGGGGAAATATTGTTCTGGACCAGTGGTTTAAAAATAATATATCCAAATGGGTTTTAACCCAGAAATACAGGTTGGCTTAACATGAAAATCAATCATTGTAATTTAGTATATTAACTAAATAAAAGATAAAAGTCTCATGATCATCTCAATAGACGTGGACAAAGCATTTGACAAAATTCAAAATTCTTTCATGATAAAAACATTCAACCAATGAGGAGTAGAAGGAAATGTCTTCAACCTGATAAATGACTCTACCAAAAAAAAAAAAAAAAAAAGCCAACTTACATCATCAATGGTAAAAAACTGAAAGTTTTCGCCCTATGATCAGGAATCAGAAAAGAATGTTCACTCTTACTATTTCTACAGAACATTAAACTACAGTTACTAGCCAGAGCCGTTAGACAAGAAAAAGAAATAGAAGCATCCAGATTGGAAAGGAAGAAGTAAAGCCATCTCTATTTGCAGGTTACGTGATTTTTATGTCAAACACACATATACTATTAGAGCTAATAAAATGAGTTCAGCACAGTTGCAGGATATAGAACCAGTATACAAAAATCAGTTATATTACTATACAAATGAGTAAACCAGAAATAAACCTAAGACAACAATTCCATTGATAATAGTATCAAAAAGAATAAAATACTAAGGAATAAATCTAACAAGAAGTGCAATGTAAGTATACTGAAAACTACAGAACATCATTAAAATTTAAATCAATGAAGACCTAAATAAATGGAAAGACGTGTTGGAATGGAAAGAATCAATGCTGTTAAGATGGGAATACTCCCCACACTGATCTACAGATTCAACACAATCCCAATCAAAATACCAGTTGACACTTTTTTCAGAAATTGACAAGGTGATCCTAAAATTCATATGGAGACTCAAGGGACCCCCAAATAGCAAAAACAATCTTGAAAAAGAACAAAGCTAGAAAACACACTTCCCTATTTTGATACTACAAGGCTACAGTAATCAAGGTGGTGTGGAGCTAGCCTAAGGATAGACATATAGATACAGGAAAATAATTGAGAATTTTCACAGCAAATTGATGATGGAGCTGGGATTCAAAACCAGATCAGACATGAAAATATATGGAGTTTTTTTTTTTACTACCACCTAAGTTTTTTTGGTTGTTGTTGTTCTCTATATTCTCCACAATACCTACCCCAGGACCATGTGCTTAATAAACACTCACTAGTAACCAATGAATGAGTAAATATGCTTCTGGTGATAACAGCTATCCTATAAGGCAGTGAGTTGAATATAAAAAAGGATAATTATATTTTTAAGTACAACCCACCAGTAATATTGCAGCCAAAGAAAGACATTAAAAGCTGTAATTGTCGGGGCACCTGGGTGGCTCAGTTGGTTAAAC
>NW_023270736.1:0-19080 GCF_011800145.1 Mirounga leonina | reverse complement strand
AACTCTAATTGTTTGTGTTCTGAATAAAAACACAGTTGGAGTTTCTACACTCTAACATTCTTCATTCTTCAGAATGGATGGGTAAGAATATGAAGTTAAAAATTATCAGCCTGAAATATAAGACACTACCAAACTTAAGACCAAAACTAAAATTAGATTAATTAGGAGGCATTCGCCTCCTAGTTCTACTTTCCCTGCCAACGTATTATTTTCAGTGAGATTAAGATGTGTTAGTTACATGGGAGGGGATATTTTACATATATACTATACAGGTGGCTTTTCCCGGGAAGTCCCAAGAGGCACTGTAACCTTTAAGATCCTTGGAAATTTTTAGTCTTGGAATAGATTCACAAAACAAAACAATCCTAAGGAGTTCAAGGTCATCAGTGACTAATGTGCTCCATCCCAAACCTGCCTCCTCTGACACAGAGAGGAAAAAACAAGCCTGTTTCTAACAAATTTAGATTTGACCGCTATTTTGTCTTTCTCCTGTCCTAGTGGAGTAGTCCATAAGAGCATGGCCTGTTCTCCGGAAGCTGAGGGAACACACCAATCTATCTGCCTGCAGTCTGGAGGGGATGCTTACAGATCGGGTTGTGGGGTGTACTTGTGGCAGCTTCTTGACAACACAGGGAAGGATGTCCAGAAGAGATTGTGGGTGAATGCTAAGCCAAAGTGCTCAACTTCTTATTAGTCTCCTTTTATAGACTTGAGAGCTAACCACAAGCAGTTGCGTGCTTTGATAAAAGTGGATCATAGAAATGGAAATAACTGCCCTATCTGGCACACGTTGTAGACTCATTGTTTTGGACAGTTGAGTGCAAACAGTTGTCTTTTATAGGGTGGTAATGCCTCGCAGGTATTTTTAAAGCATTTATATTTTATCTTATACTATTATATAAATTAAGCTATTTTTAGGTAAAACAAAAAACGTCTGAATATCGGTATTTCATTGTCACTAACCCATAAAATCATCTAGAATAACTTGCTTCATTTTTAGAACCTAAATTTTCCTCTTATGAAGACAACAATAATAAAAGTCATCTTTCTATTCCTGTGTTAACAGGAAAGCTATTGCACAGATAATGTAAAATATCACTTTGGTATGAATTTAGCCCTGAATGAGTGATGTGGGCCTGGGCTGGAAGAGTACAGGACCTTATAGGGTACCTTCTTGGGAGCTAAACTTAAAAGGCTAATTTATCTTCCTGCCCTTGTTTATCCTTTGCTCTGATTTTAATATTTATCTCTTTTAACTTGTTACATTATATATAGATTTTGTAAGATACCTGCCCAAAACCCTTTTGGAAAAAAAAATTAGAGTATAAATAATCAAATTTTAATGAAACTGTATAATCCGCTGGGTTTTCTTGAGCACACACTGGGTAATTATGGGGATGATGAAACAAAAGAACAGTAAAAAATCCTAATGCATTGCTTAGAACACTGACTTGTTAACCACTTAAAATGCATAAATAACGGGGCGCCTGAGTGGCTCAGTCGCTTAAGCATCTGGCTCTTCATTTCGGCTCAGGTCATGATCTCAGGTTCTTGGGATGGAGCCCTGTGTTTGGGCTCCAAGCTCAGCAGGGAGTCTGCTTAAGATTCTCTCTCCCTCGGGGCGCCTGGGTGGCTCAGTCGTTAAGCGTCTGCCTTCGGCTCAGGTCCTGATCCCAGGACCCTGGGATCGAGCCCCACATCCAGCTCCCTGCTCCGCGGGGAAGCCTGCTTCTTCCTCTCCTACTCCCCCTGCTTGTGTTCCCTCTCTCGCTATGTCTCTGTCAAATAAATAAATAAAATATTTTTTTAAAAAATTAAAAAAAAAAAGATTCTCCCTCTGCCCTTCCCCCCACTCACGTGCTCTCTCTCTCTCTCTCTCTAAAATAAATAAGTCTTTTAAAAATGCGTGAATTATATATGGATAAACAAGGCTCACCTTAACATTTGGGAGAAATTTTGAAATACAAAAATGCTAGAAGTAGAATTAAATATTTATTAATATACTACATTCTAGGTGCCAGACACTAGTCTGGTTATTTTGTATGTATGATGTATGTTCTGTTGTTACTACCATCCCCATTTTCCAAATGAGGAAACTGAGGATCAGAGCGGCTAACCACCTTGCCTAAAGGCACCCTGGTAAAAAGTGGCAGCCAGGATTGGAAGCCAGGCAGGTTAGCTATAGGATCTATCATACCATAATGTTGCATTAGTTCTCGAGACAGCAGAAAACAGCTGTGTGACTAGGTCTGTGTTTACCAATCCTAAAGGCTCAGTAGCATCAACTTGGGAAGGGAAGGTGGGAGGTTAAAAACACATTCTGATGTCTGGTCCCTACTCGAAAACCATCATGTATATTCTCTAAAAGCCCCGCAGGTGATTCTCTTCTTGCCCCCAGGCTTAAGAACCACTGAAATAGGTACACCATCAACTTCACTTCACAAACCAAAGAGCAACGAAGACTTTGAAGAGATATTCTATATTCTAAGCAGGCTCTTCCAAATCTGTGGAATATAGGAATGGTACGATGAGCGCAGAGTCATAGTGATAAAACAGGAGAATAATCATGACCCAAAGAAACCAAGCCATATACAGGTCCTGAGCCGTTTCTCTTCTTTCAACGAAAGACAGCATTTGCAGCCATAGGGAGTTATTACGTATTTTCAAGAGAATACAGAAATATAAGTCCAGAGTGAGCAAAGGCAGATAGAGCATACCTCCTTTACAGCAGGTGTCGGTTACACTTTCCATGAACAGAAATGGGAAGAAGTACCATTGTAGAAAAAGCCACCCACTCAGCTAAAAGTAGAGCCACATACTCCATTTTCACTACATGAACAAGAATGCCCTTTTTAACTTATGTTTCATGGTCAAAACAACACAAAATATCTTTCACAACTTTAATTTGTGATAGATGATCACAGAGATTGAAGGTTCATTTACTCTGTGCTCAAAAATAAGACTTTATTTGGAGGAGAGAGAATAAGAGGAAAGGAGCAAGAAAGGGATGAGATGAAAGAGGCTTAGTAAAGGATGACCAAGTAATGAATTAAAACTAACATGTACTTTTCTTGAGAGGTGTTGAGTCCACATGGAGACACATGAGGCAGTGCCTTTTAATGTCAACCTTCCCAACCTTTTCAATTATTTTAGTTCCCAGAGTTTCCCAGATGCACAATTTTAAAGACCACATCTGTGAATTATTCGCTGGACTCCTCACTGAATATTTCATTCACATCAACACCGCTAGATACAGTTGTGTTCGGTGCCACATTCCTGAAAAGAAAAAAAAAGTTTCCCTTTTCTCAATAATGGCTTAGGTACTTCAGATCCTTTATGGCATGATGGGGATATAACAAAATAATATATGTCCTCAGAAAATGCCCATGCTTATTCTTGCACTAATATCAAATTGATTTGCTAATGAGGTGACTTCATAAAGTAGTAGTTATAGTTCTCCACTTATATTTCACTACAAGGTTCTTAACTTTAGGGAATAAACTGCTGTTCGTGCCCAGAAACTCACTCTTCCACCTAATTTTTATCTTGACAGCCACGTGGTAAATAGTCCTTAGCTCTTAGGTGGCTTATTTTTTTCTTTCTATCTCTTTGGGCTTTCCAGTTTTATGGAGCTGTTTTACAACTTGAAACTATAAAATAGCGCCTCAAGAATTTGGAGAACTAACCCCACATAAATTTGAATAAGCGAAAGGGACATCATTCTGTACAATCCTCTAAGGACTTTCATTTGTGAGGTATTATACTAAGCTGTTTGATGCTAAGGGAGAAATCTACCAAACAATATAGAAAGTAATAACAACAAAAAGAAAGGAATAAGAATAATGTGGAATTACAATAATTCGGACAAAGTGTAGGTTGACATTTTCCCTCATATGACACAAGTGGTTCAAAAAAGTAGGGGAAACAAATTAATACTCTGCAAAAGAACAGAGCAAATAGTATTTAAAATAAATATTTTCTGGGCGCATGGTGGCTCAGTCGGTTGAGCATCCGCCTCTTAATTTCAGCTCAGGTCATGATTTCAAGGTGCTGGGATCGAGTCCCACATCAAGCTTCCTGCTCACTGGGGAGTCTGCTTCTCCCTCTGCCTGCAGCTCCCCCTGCTTGTGCTCTCTCTCTCTCTATCAAATGAAATAAATATTTTCTCGCATTTTTTCACTTTTGAGAGAAAGAGAGAATATGCATGTGTGCACACATGAGCAGGAGTGGGTGGTGCCAGGGAGGGGCAGAGAGAGAATCTCAAGTAAGCTCCACACTCAGGGCGGAGCCTGATGCAGGGCTTAATCCCACAACCTGGAGATCATGACTGAGCTGAAATTAAGAGCAGGATGCTCAACCATCTGAGCCACCCAGGCACCCCAGATATTTTCTGGCATTTTAAAAGCAGCTGCCGATCTACAGAATATGCTATTTTGAGGGGAACTGAAGGGTGTTTCTGAGAAGAGTCACACGCAGAAGTCACCAGGGCTCATCTTTCTCCCTTAGACCTCACTCTGTAGTGTCTGAGTTTGCCAGGCAGACCTGGGGGTCTCCATGGGGCTGGCAGGTATATGTGGGGTCAGCTTTGCAGAGGGTTCCATGGTCTTGATTTTGAGGCACAGTTACAGAACACTGCCATTCTAACCTCATTCCCAGCAGGGTTTTCTAACCCAGCCTTGCCAGCCATTAATACACTGACTCTGATTTTTTTTTTTCCAATATTTGTGTGCACTTTCTACCACTTAGAACTCAGAGAAGAGGAGGGATTCATTGACTCCTAACTTTCAATGGCCACCATAGGCAAAATATTTTGCTTCCCTACATTTTTCAGATATAAAATGAGGAGATTGCTCAATATTAAAGTTCCCTCCAGCTATTTCATTTACAACTTTCCTAAGGAACACATTTTTTAAAAGCCAGATTCAACTGGTTATAATAAAAAGTAGCCAAATGTGCATTTCTTTAAAAACAAACACTCTAATTATATCCAGGTCTTCAGGAGAAGTTTGTCCAAATTTGTGAGAATTTAAAATAGGGATTAAAAATACAAAATAAATTCTCATTTATACTATTTCTCTATTCACCTTTAAGATAGATAGTAGATCAAATATTTTCTTTCCATTAAAAGAATTTTATTAACAATATTATTATTTTCTTAACCCATTTAGGTATAAAGTTCACCTGGAATATTCAAAAGGAAAAAAAAGGCTATATAAAAAGTTAGGTGGATCCAATATGTATTCATAAAATAAAAATCCCACAGCCTATCATGTCCAAAACTGGATTGCTGTGAATTGAAAACTCAAATAAAATTGCACACACACCCCGAAATAATCCAATTAAAAATGGGCAGAAGACATGAGCGCACATGTCTCCAAAGAAGATACAGATGGCCAATAGACACATGAAAAGATGCTCAACATCACTCATCATCAGGGAAGTAGAAATCAAAACCACAACGAGATATCACATCACACCTGTCAGAATGGCTAAAATCAACAACACAAGAAACAAGTACTGGTGTAAAGAAAAAGGAACTCTCTTGCACTGTTGGTGGAAATGCAAACTGATGCAGTCACTCTGGAAAATACTATGGGGGTTCCTCAATAAGTTAAAAATAGAACTACCCTGTGATCCAGTAATCACACTACTAGGTGTTTATCCAAAGAACACAAAAATACTAATTTAAAGGGATACATTCACCTTGATGTTTACAGCAGCATTATCTACAATAGCCAAATTATGGAAGCAGCCCAAGTGTCCATCAACAGATGAATGGATAAAGAAGAAATGGTATATATATATGGAATATGGAATATTACTCAGCCATTAAAAAGAATGAAATATTACCATTTGAAATGACATGGATGGAGCTAGAGAGTATTATGGTAAGTGAAATAAGTCAGTCAGAGAAAGTCAAATACCATATGATTTCACTCATATGTGGAATTTAAGAAACAAAGCAAATGAACAAAGGAAAAAAAGAGAGAAAGAGAAAGACAAACCAAGAAACAGACTCTTAAGTACAGAGAACACACTGATGGTTCAGAAGGGAGGGGGCAGGGGGATGGGTGAAGTAGGTGAAGGGGATAAAGAGGACACTTATCATGATGAGCACTGAGTAATGTATAGAATTATTAAATCTCTATATTGTACACCTGAAACTAATGTAACACTGTAAGTTAACTATATTGGACTTAAAATAAGAAACGTAATAAAAAAACAACAAAAAACTCAAATAAAATTGCAAACTATTCCAACAACATATTTTTGCCTAAAAAAGAAAAGGATATAAAAGAGAAAATAGTTCATTTTTTGAACATCTAGATGTGTTAAATATTACATCAGAGACATTTATACATCCATGTAATTGAATTCTTTTCAACAGCTTTGTGATATAGACTTTTTATACTCCCATTTTTTTTTAAAGATTTTATTTATTTATTTGACAGAGAGAGACACAGCGAGAGAGGGAACACAAGCAGGGGGAGTAGGAGAGGGAGAAGCAGGCTTCCCCGCGGTGCAGGGAGCCCGACACGGGGCTCGAGCCCAGGACTCTGGGATCACGACCCGAGCCGAACGCAGACACTTAACGACTGAGCCACCCAGGTGCCCCACTCCCATTTTTAAAGATAAGTTGATTAAGTCGGAGAGGCTGAATGCATGCTCAAGCATTTATTGTTAGTAAGATCTAGGGTTTGAATCTCTACCTGATGACCTTGGAACCCAAGTCTTTTCCAGACCATTCCCCCCATGTGCTGCCATGGGCTGTGGTGGGTGGTGACGGTGAAGAGTGTGCGAAGCAGTCCTCAACACACTATGGTGATAGGGTGGTTTTCCCCTTCTGGCAGGATAAACTGCCTCTCTACTCTCATCTTCTGTGCTCTTTTTTAAAGAGCATCTATTTCTTCATAAGCCTCACATCCTCGGGGAAAAAAGTGTCCCATCATTCTTAGAGGACTGTTGTTTCCTTAAATGTTAGAAGGAATGAGATCACACATCAGGCCCATGGCGGCTGCTCTTTGTTTAACGCTTGATAATGCATTTGTCTTAAGGTCAAATGCAATTATTACCAGAGCCCTACTGAAATATAGAAGGCAAATGGAAAAGTGACAAAAGCAGGGTTGGATCAGAACTCCAAAGAAGATAATAATGCAGAATGAATTTGGTGTAAAAAAGGCAAAATCTGTGGGCCAAAAAGCAGTAATAAAAATGTACTTTACAAGTGTCATAAAAGTACTTTACAAGTGTCATAAAATTTTGTTTAAAAAAACAGATTTCAGTATGCAAGGCAAAGGAATGAAATTACGAAAAAATTTTCTTCTTTGCTATAGAGGGAGAAAAACTAGTAACAGATGACATTAAAAACACAGAGACTAAATAATTTTACTCCTGTGTACATTTTAATTCTTACTGAAAAGTAACAAATGTATATTAAAGTATATGCATTAGCCTACATATACATAAATATACATCTCAGTGCATTTTCATAAAGTGAACACACATGGGTAACCAGCACCCAGGTCAAGAAATAGTACACTTCCAGGACTCTGGAAGTCATCCTCATGCCCCTACCTGTTGCTTCTCCCTCCACTCAAATGTATCTATTCCGACTTCTAACACTAGGTATCAATTCTGCCTGGTTTTGACCTTGATATAAACAGAATTGTACAATGTGTTCTTCCCTGCGTCTGACTTCTTTTGCTGGACATTATGTTTATGAGATCTCACCCATATTGTTGGGAGTAGCAATTGTTTATTCCTGTTCACTGCTGACTGGTATGTCATTGAATGAATAAAACACGATTTATTTAACCATTTTATGTTTAAAGATACCGGAAGTGTCCCCACTTTTGACTATTATGATGCTTATGAATATGCATATTCGTAAACATGACTTTCTATTGGCCATACATCTGTTACATATATACCTAGGAGTGGAATTGCATATTCCATTGGCTGTACATTTGCTCAGTTTTAATATTTATTGCCAGAAGATTGTCTAAAGTTGCTGTACTAATTAACCTTCCCACTAAGAGTGTATGAGTTCCAGTTGCTCCAAGCATTTCTTGAGTTTGTATTGACAATCTTTTTCATTTTAGATTTTCTATGGGGTGTGGAGTGGTATCTTATTATGGTTTTAATTTTATTTCCCTCGTGACAAATGAGGTTGAGAACATTTTCATATGTTACTGGCAATTTGGATATGCTTTTGTGTGAAGTGCCCTTGTCTCTTGCAACATTTTCTAATACACTTTCTATTTTTTTTCTTATGATTTATTGGAATGTTTTTTATGTGTATTCTGATTCTGAGTCCTCTGTTGGCTTATATATTGCAAATATCTTCTATTTTGTGGCTTGCCTTTTTACTTCCTTAATATATTTTTAACAACAAAAGTGTTAAAATAGTATGATTTATCAATCTGTCCCCTTATGGTTAATGTTCTCTGTATCCTGCTTAAGAAGACTTGCCCTCCTCCAAGTTCATGAAGACATTCTCCTGGGTTACCTGTAAATTCTATTGTTTCATCTTTCACATTTAGATCTCAGCATCACTTCGAATTGGTTTCTGTGTATAGTAGGAGTTTCCTTTGTCTTTTTGAAAAAAAAATGATCAATTATAGTCAATTATCTAGGACAAGAGATAGAAAGATAGGAAATGGCACTAAAATGAGAACATTTATTTCCTTGCAAAGCAGTCTTAAAATACGATATGTGTTTGGATTACTTGGGTTTGAAGATGGGATCCTTATTTACAAAATAGATAGGCGCTGTCACTGGAGCGTCAGCAGCTTTCTTCTGAAAGGATAAGAAAAAGAAATAGAGTGACATTTTTGGATACTAGAGAATACAAAACCCGCAGTCATTTGTTGTGGTGAGGGGGTAAGCAACTTCCTATTCAGAATAGTTGAGTAGCTTCAGCGGGGGCTTTGCAGACAAAAAGAACTGGGCTTACCTCTCAGTGCTGCCCCGTACCAGCTATTACTGCTGTGGGTACTTAACTCACTGTGCACATAAAGGGGGGAGGCAATTTGATACCTTACACGTTTTGTTCATCATTGTGTCTCTAGCACTTACGACACTTAGGACACCTTACGTCACATAGTAGGAAGTTAACACTGTCTTCCCATCTGCCTTACACTATCGTTATTAGTTATTTACACTCTAATTAGAATAGATTTAGAGACTTCACGGAGGAGGAGAAAGCAAGAGATCATGAGGTAACTTGCAAAACCAGAGACTATCTACTTTCACGATGTTGTCAAAGCAAAATTAGATGAGACAGCTTAATGTTGACACCCAAGAAGAGAGTAGAACATCATCATTTTGAAATGTCCTTGAAGGGCCAGAATTAGAGTTACCAGCATGCCTTTGTAAGCCCAAATAAAGCTAGAAAGACCAATTTAATTTCCTGATATAGGGCAAAGCAATATTGATAAAGGGAAAACTGCACATTTAATCTCTGTAATCATCAGTAAGGCCTTTCATTTCATCTCACCAAACATTCCTGGGAATATACTAGATTCTTGTTCCTCAAAGTACAGTCCTTGGCCCTGGACCAGCAGCAATATCACCTAGAAACTATTAGAAACAGACTTGGGCCCTTCCCCAGACCTACAGAGTCAGAACCTACATTTTAGCAAAATCTCCAAGGGATCCTCATGCACTTTAATTTTAAGAAGCACTGGAACAGATAGTTAAAGTGCCTACTGATCTGATAAGCCACATTTAAAAAATTTAGGTATGGAAGCAAGGATAGAATGGTTGGGGATGGGGGAGTCCAACTGAAGAAATGGCAACCATTCTATATAAGGTTCAATTTCTTTGCTAAGGTCCTTCTGACAGCAATTCTTGGGAACTTGGCACGGTGTGTTCTCAACCAGGGTTATTTATCTTTTAACATATCCCAGTTTTTGTCTCTTTTCTCCTCCATCTCAAATAAAAATCATAACGATTAGATCCTACTTTTACTTTTGATTTCTATCTTAACTCAAAGAGGACCACAGACAAACCAAAGAAAGAAGGAAAGGAAAGAGGCAAAGTGTCTAAAGGAAATTGCAGCTGACATAACTATCTTGATCTCTCACTCTGCTACTAATTCAGCCAAACACCTTGCTCCTTCTCAACTTCTGACTTACAAGCCTAAACTATCTATATTTTTTATATCCTCCCTTTGAAGAAAAAAACCAACATGAATGGATTGGGCTGCAGAATCTCATAAAAAGGTTGTGTTTTGGTTTGGTTTGGTTTGGGTTTTTTGGTTTTTTGTCAGCTGGTTTGTGGAAATAAAATCTGGTGAGTTAAATAAATGGAATGGGTGATCCCAATCACAGTAGTGGTCTGATGACCTAACAGCTGGGGAATTGCTAGATGGCTAAGTTCATTCTGTTAAATGGGTATCCCAAAGACTTACCGTATGTAATCAACTATCTTTGTTATAAATGATCATAAAATAATCATAAAAGTAACAATCACTAATAGGTATTGTTTGATTAATAAATACTAGACACTGTGCTAAGTGTCATAGATATATTCCTACATTTACATTTCTTAATAATATAATTAGATGCAGGGGTGCCTGGGTGGCTCAGTCGTTAAGCGTCTACCTTCGGCTCAGGTCATGATCCCAGGGTCCTGGGATCGAGTCCCGCATCAGGCTCCCTGCTCGGTGGGGAGTCTGCTTCTCCCTCTCCTTCTGCCTCTGCTTGTGTGCTCTCTCTCTCCTTCTCTGTCAAATAAATAAATAAAATCTTTAAAAAATAATAATAATAATATAATTAGATGCATTAGGGCACCCTTATATCAGTATTCATTTATTGAGTCCAAATATTAAGAGAAAGTAAAAGTCACTATAACACAAAATATTCACTAATAAATTGGCCACTTGTAGAATGAGTTGCACTCAAACAAACATCATTTCCATTTAATGCCAGCATCCGAGTACAAGAACCAAAGTTTTTGTCCCTCAGTTTCTTGTTAATTGAGTCACACATCCAGAAACACAGCGAAAACCAACAACAAATCATAATTGTAGATTTTGGAAAAGATGCAGATTTCATGAAGTTGATTAAAAAAATACATTGGAACACTGTTCAAATCACAGGCAAAAACATGAACAAATGAGGCCTTGGCAGAATTTAGAGTAGCTAACAACTGAAAAAGCAAATCAGCAAACTCTTGGCAGGTTATGTTTTTCAAAAAAGAATGATTTAAATATCAAAAAATCTTGATCCTGCTTTAAAAGCCAAGTCTGAAGTGAAGATTGTCTATCATGCCATCATATAATTTTACCCCTCCAAAATTATGCCAAAAATTAATACCTGCTTCATTCTGTATTTATGATAAAAAATAGCTTACCTTTGCAACGTTAAACTATGAATTAAAATGAATTCATTATCAGGTAGTTTAGTTTGAATGTTTAAAGATGAATCTTCAAACTTCTTATAATTTGCTATAAAATTTATGGTATTTGAAGTATATTCATTTTAAGTGGGTTTTTTTTTCCAGTATCAGTTCTGCACAGGTAAAGAGGCTCTCCTATTTTATTATTACCCATTTTCTTTTTTTTTTAAAGATTTTATTTATTTATTTGAGAGAGAGAATGAGAGACAGAGAGCATGAGAGGGAGGAGGGTCAGAGGGAGAAGCAGACTCCCTGCCGAGTAGGGAGCCCGATGCGGAACTCGATCCCGGGACTCCAGGATCATGACCTGAGCCGAAGGCAGTCGCTTAACCAACTGAGCCACCCAGGCACCCTTACCCATTTTCTTTATAGGAAAACTGAAGCTTTACATGACTCTATAACTTGACCAATAACACAGCCAGGCATCTTAGTCTGCAACATCCAGTCTCCGTCCTTTAGGGCATTGCTACTAAAATTGGGATTCTAAAATCATTCTAATAAGAAGAATTTGACCATCATGGAACACTACATCAAAAACTAATGATGTAATGTATGGTGATTAACATAACATAATAAAATTAAATTTAAAAAAAAGAAGAATTTGACCAATGAAGTCAACAAAATGGAAGAGAGGAACTTTAAATCCTTGACTTTTAAAGTTGTTGAAAGTAATATGATGATATGATATAGAATAGGACCTACTAGTTTAGAATTCAATAAGAATTCATTATTTGGGGGTCAAGATGCTTCTTCTTCCTTAGAGAAAATGGATGCAATTGGCAATAAAACAGTTCTAAAAAGATGGATGGATCATTTAGTTTAAAGCAAATTTGAAAGATCTGAAAACATCTGGAACCATAAAATCATATCATCCAAGCCCAGTGTTACACTCTGTTCAAGTTTATGCACTGTGAGTATGTGATAAATTACACATTCAAATTGAAACAAATGCTGTAGGAACTCCAGATACACCTTCCATTTACAGACCTCCCTGTAAGTCCCAGACTTCGCAGGTGTACATGCTAATTACAGCAGTAGTAAATTTCCTCACCATGTAAACTTCATGATAAATGGGATGTGTTCTGAGCTTTAGCTTCTTTTAATTCCAGTTGCTAAAACACATGGCTTTGTCCATTCCTGATCTTTAATTTGCCTCAAATTTTTAGTTAGATAAGCATTATATTCTTGGGGGAGGAGGAAAAGAGGACACTTTTTTTTATGGCCCATCTTCAGAGTTCCCAGTGGCATAAATTAAATGTAATTTTATTAGAGGCATAACCAATAAAAACAAGAAATTTTACTGGTGAGAAAGATATATTTGAACAGGGGAAGTTAACTGCTTACCAATATCAATCTTAACTTAAGAATCAATGAAAAATATTAACCTTCTTCTTAGGAAAAGTCAGTGTAACAAAGAAACTGAAAGCAAAATAAAAATATTTTATATTCAAAATGCATTAGTAGGTAAAAATGAGACATGATCACCCATCATTGATGAGACGTGTTTAAGGTAATGTAACTTTCAAACATTTATCAGGTACAAATTATTCTTCTACATAATTTGCTTTCCTTCCTTTTAAAAATCACTGTATATTAACAGACAGAAATGTGGATGCTTATTATTTTTTACTTCTAGTTCAAAATAAAAAAATTGTGCATAATTGGTAAGGTGAATTATATGGTGACTGATGTTTAGTTGTGCCTATTAGTGAGGATGAAGTGATACCATTTAAACTAAGTGTTCAGCTATGCACTCACATGAGAGTGAAGTTAAAATATTTGATCTGAGATATTTAAAGTAAGGTTCTATGGAATGGGTTCATTAGGTTATACACAGCTATATAAATACATGGTAGCTTAAGGAAAAGTCAGAAAAGTCTTTGAGGAGATAACGTTTTAGTGATAATAATAATAATGAAAATCACAGGCACCCCACTAAGGATCTAGGGTGAATAAATTGTGAATGAATGAAGAAAGCATTTAGTCAACGGCTAACTTAAAGCCTCCAAACAAAATTGAGAAATACTTAAAGTGCATGAACACAAGATCATTGGTTGGATATTCTTACAAACATGGAAAAAAACAGAGCAACAATCCCATGAGAATATATTTGGGACTTGTCAACAGAAGTCTCTCAAAAGCCCTAACACTGCAGAAAATGGCCTGTAGCATCTGGCCATATCTTATCAGCTTGGGAATACATCTGGGCAAATCACTGTCACCATATTTTGTAGAAGCTGGAATAATCCTCTATTCAACTAGAGACTGGAGTGCTGGCCACAATCATAGTCACCTCATTTCTAAGACTTAACTGAAGGAATGTGTGCGTTAAGGTACAAACAGCCACTATAACAAATGTCACTCTACGCTATCGCATGTTCAAACAAATTACCTGACTTCTAAAACCCACTATCTATGCTGAATATCCATCCCCATGTTGTGCAGCAGAAAGGAATTTATAGTATGTTTATAAAAAGTTTCAGATAATATTAAGTTGAGTGGGTTAAATGCAGACAAAAACAAAGTAATTGCTAGTTATCAGAAAAGAATAGTTAAGAAAAAATAAGGAAAAAAAAGTCTAAAGAGTCACAAGGGAGACAAATTAAATGTGTTATCTTTTTCCTTAGCCCTGAACTGTCATATAATGCTTACACATAAGATAGATAGGAACTAGAAAGTATCAACAAAATCAACATGAGTCAAATCTTAATTAACAGCATTTCGGGGTCTTATATTGCCAAAAAAAAAAAAAGGGAAACAGGAGAATCTTGGAAGTACCTTAGGAATAATAAGAAATAATTTAAAATATGCTAAGTCCTATGAAACATTTTAGATAGAGTCTTACCTCCCATTTATTTCAGAGTAATATAAAGTGAAATATTTGTTTATTGGTTTTAAATAGAATGGAAATCTTTATAACCCTTTTATGGGAGGATGATATCAAACCCCGTATAACTACAATAAGATACCACTTCATACCCATCAAGAGGACTATAATCAAAAAGATGAACAATGGCAAGTGTTGGTAAGGATGTAGAGAAATTGGAACTCTTATACATAGCTCATGGGAACATGAAATAGTGCAGTCACGTTAGAAGACAGTTGGCAGTTCCTCAAAGAACATAGAATTATATGCCCCAGTAATTCCATCCCTAACATTTACCCAAGAGAATTGAAAACATATGTCCACCCACAGAAAAATTTGTACATGAATGTTCATAGAAAGATTATTCATAATAGCTAAAAAGTGGAAAACCCAAATATCCATCAACTGAAGAATGGATAAACAAAATATGGTATATCTATACAATGGAATATTATTCAGTCATAAAGAGTAATAAAACATGCTACCACATGGATGAAACTTAAAAATATGATACCACATGAAAGAAGCCAGGCATAAAAAGCCATATATTACATAATTCCATTTATATTAAATGTCCAGATTAGGCAAACCAATAGAGGTGGAAAGCAGATTAGTTGACCTGGAGAGGGGGTGGGGATGGGGAATAACTGCTAATGGGGGTCAGAATTTTTTGGGGGGATAATGAAAATGTTCTGGAACTGGAAATGTTCTGGAATCAGATAGTGGTGATGGTTATACAACTTTGTAAATATATTAAAAACTACTGAATTGTACACTTTAAAAGGGTGAATTTTATGGTATGGGGGTTATAGTTCAATATTAAAAAAACAAGTGTATAAGTGATTAACTCATATTAGGAAACTAGTTATGTTTTAGAAAAAATAAGTTTTGTCTTATAATCTAAACTTCTGCAGTTTAAAAATGTTCATTATATGATAGTGCATATCAGCTATTCCCTGTTCTTTACAAAAGATGAAATAAAAATTAAAAAACTAAAATTATAGGATTAATAATACATGGTCTCTGCCTTCATAGATTGCCCTGTACATTGAAGTAGACAGACATACAGACCAATAATTACACTATGTGAAATACATGGAAAAAAATAAAGATATCTATACAAGGTATAATAACACAGAAGAGAGAAGGCCTAATTATGGGTAGTGTCACGGCTTAAGGGGTTTCAAAGACAGTATAAGTTGATCTGTTATTGATGGATTGATTGATTTTTTTAAGAGAGAGAGCACGTGAGCAGGGAGAGGACTATAAGGAGGAGGAGAGGAAGAGGGAAAGAATCCCAAGCAGACTTCGCACTGAGCACGAGCCCCATGTGGGGCTCAATCTCATGACCCTGAGATCATGACCTGAGCAGAAACCAAGAGTCTAATGCTCAACCGACTGTGCCACCCAAGTGCCCCAAGTTGATCTGAGTCTTGATGGAAGATGGGCATCCACCCTATATGCAGGTGTGGAAGCATATGCAGAGACAAAAGGTCAGAAAAACCATGTCCACTTCACAGATCTACAAGTCATTCTGTTGGGCCAGAAATGTCAAGTCTTTGCAGAAGAGCTGATGAGGTTCACATGTTTTATTCTTACAAGGGATGATACTGTGAGCTTTTCTCTGTGGGAGATGGAGAACCATCAGAAATGATATTTCAGAGCAGTGAAATATTCAGATTTCAATTTAGGTAGATGATACTGGCAGCAAAGTGGGGCAAGAGATGGAGGAATACAAGAATGGAAGCGCAGAGATCCTTAGAGAAAAAATGCTTGTGGTGTGTTAGGTGATGAAGCACTATTAGTAGGAATAGAGCTAAGGGGACCAGTTACAGGGATACTTAGAAAGGCCTGGTAAGCTAAAAGAAGAGGAAGAATTGAGAATGACTCAAGTCTGACTTAGGCAGGAAGGGCATCAGCGTTTGTGTTGTTTGCTTTCCTAACACAATTGCATTTAAATTGTATTGTTGAATTTGAAGTGTTTGTTCTAGGTATAGAAATCTAGTGTGTAGAATTTTGAGTTTGCAGCTTTGGGGAGAAAGTATCTGGAGGTAGTGGGGACATATATCTGGGGGGTCCTTAGCACATATCTGAAGTATTGGGAATGGATAAAACTGAACAAGAAGAACTGGTAGAAAAAAAAAGAAGAAGAAGAAGAAGAAGAAGAAGAAGAAGGCAAAGACCAGAAACCATTAGAAGCCTAGATTATGGATAAGCCAGAATAGGGTCTGGCACATATTGCTTAATAAGTATTTGTCAGATGAATGGACAAATGAACATCATGTTTGATCCCAAGGGTAGCAGGAAGAACGAGGGGATAAATATGGAATCAAGAAAGAAGGGTGCCATAGAATCTTCTTTTCCAGTTGTATGTCACAATTAGAAATAAAATCAGTCTTGTTCTCCATTGATGGGCATATAATTTTGGAAGTTTTCAGCTCAGAAATGAGAATGCTGAAGACATGAGCAAGAGTAAATGGGGGCTGAAGACTGATCCTAGTTGGGAAAAGGAGGCAAATCCAGCAACTAAGAGAGACAAGCAAGCAGCGAGTGAGATGGGGTAAAGGTAGATCAGACAGTTGTCTTGGAAACACAGTGAGGAACATGGAGAAGGGATCATCACCTGTGCCAAATGCTGCTGGTAAGTCAAGTTGGATGAGGACTGAGAATTTTATACTGGTTACACCATAGATGTCATTTGTGCCCCTAAAAGCACTCTTCTCAGGGATGGAAATGGAATAAAGCATAACTGCCATGTGTTCAAGAGACAGTGCTGTGGAGGAGAAAAAGAAGTGGGTTTGGGTGAAAGATCCAAGTAGAGAGGGAGGAAATGAAGAAGACAGAATCAGGGATGGAGCTCCACAAAAAGGAGCAGAGAAATAAGCAGAACTCTAGTGGGATGTAGAGTCTAGAGAAGGCTTTTTTAATAAAAATAGGATGAAAGATATTACAGCATGCTTTTATGATGATGGGAATAATTTACTGCAGAAGAAGGGATGATGCAGAAGAGAGAAAGTATCCACAGAGCCTCATGGAGTGTGAAGGAGGAACAGTATCTGGCATGCAAGTGAAGAGATAAGAGCCGTGTTCCTGCAGGAAGAGCAGAGGATGTGGGCCCAGATGTAGCAACGTTGATAGATTACATGGAATTTAATTTAATTTTGCAGATAAGAAAAAAGAGTAATGAATAACTTCCCAAGAACCAGGAAGCCAGCCTCGTTAAGCTAATTTCTGTCTAAAATTTAATGTGACATACGTTAAGTGTTGGTCTAAATGGGATATAGCATCATTACTTTAAAATAATACTGTTATTTTTGTCAATTTGTCTCTCAGGAAATGTAAGAATAAAATGGTACAAAAGTTTGAATACGGGAGGTCATTGGTTTTTACGTACCAAATAATATGAAAGTAATTACATTTGAATCTATGTAAAGGAAATTTTAACACAACCGGAAGACTTCTAGGATCACTTGACTAGCTTAACATTAAACAGGAAGCCATCAATAGCAATATTTACTTTAGGAATACATATCCAACTCAAACAAGCTCAAAGGGGTACATTTCCTTGCAAAAAAACAGAAAATGAATGGCATAATAGCTGTCCTCCCAGCAATGGTATACTTAGAACACTTTTGAAGAATTTATTTTACTTAGGGGGCATTCAAAAATCCTTTATCATTGAATACATGAATGGATGAATAAACCTGGGAGAAACAGTGAGGAGCTTTCTAGAGCCTATGAATAGTTGAACTATTCTTCTATTCATGACTTATGTCCCCTTCTAGAACATTGCCTATTTGGGACCTAAAGCAACAACAACAAAACAAAACAAAAATCAATCACTAATTAATCGGTTAGTTTTTGTAGAAAAAAATACCATAAGGGATACTTTTACAGAATAGAGTCAGGTTTTTAGTGGATATTGGAAAAAAAGCTTGAGCAGGCAAGGTGAGAAAGATTTCCAAAGGCATTAGGAAATATTATTTTCTAAATGTAACTCTCAATGACTGTTTGAGTGATAATCATTATCACTATCCCTGTTTTGCCATTTGTTTTACAGCTAGATTTTTTTTTATAGTTAGTGATTAGGTTTTCTTTCCTGTATATAAAGCAGTTAAGATACTGTCTCAACTATTAGTTCATTTTCCAGTTGGAAAATAGTTACTATATGATCAGTTGGGGACAATACTGTGATTTTATGTGAACAAATTCTGAGCAACAAAGCAGACATCCTGCTATTTATTCAATTTTTAAAAAAAACAATAGAATTAGTTTTTTGCATAATACATAAATACAAAGCAAATGCAAAATACAAAGAAGAAATATCTCTGAGACTCCAGAAGTCAATCCCCTAGCTTACACAAGAGCTGGGTTTGTTTTAACCCCTTTACTCCAAATAAATGTGCCATAAATACTAGTTAGGGAGGAAAACAAGAAACTTAAAAAAATAATCTCTCTTTACAGTAAAAGTAAATGCTGTTTTTTTTAACAGTTTATAATTTGATTGTAGGCCATAAATAATCATTTAACAATCATTTAAGATTTCAAAGTAAATTTGGGCCTTATTTTATACTCAAGAGCATATTTATTCAAGTCACAAGCATACTTTTGAAATTTGAGTGTGACTAAAATGACAATTCATAAGTTGCTAATTATTCTTCCCGTCTAGGTCTTTAAACCAAATGGACACATTATTTTAGGTGAATTGTTTGCGGTAGTCTCAATTTGAAACCCTGCATTGATAGTTCTGTGATAATTTAAATTCAGAATGGTTTTTAAAAATTATGTATACTACTATCATCTACTCAAGT
>NW_023270735.1:147025-175976 GCF_011800145.1 Mirounga leonina | reverse complement strand
TGCTCTGTGGCCTTAATTACATCTGCAAAATCCTTTTTGCTATATAATTTCACATCACCATGGGAGTGCTATCTCATCATGTCCACAGGGTCCATCCACACCCAATGGGAGGAGATTGTGCAAAGACAAGGGTCACTGGGCATCATCATGGAATTCTGGCTACCACACAATCCATGTATATAATCAAACAGAAGTGCAAACATGTTCTCCAAAACACATGAATAAAAGCGTTCACGGCATCATTATCGATGATAGTCAGGAACTGGAAACAATCCGAACATCTATCAACAGCTGAGTGAATACAGTGTGGTATACTCATAGTAGAGAATACCATACAGACATGAAACAGGCAAATACCCCTGCGTGCAACAACATGGGCAGGTCTCAATATCAGAACATTGAGCAAAAGGCAGCAGGCATAAAAAGGCGCATGACTGATAATTCTATTTGTAGAGAGTTTAAAAACAGCCCCCAAAACCCTTAGGGTGACATAGGTCAGAAGAGTGGTTAACTGTCAGGTGTAATCATTAGAGAAGGACACAGTTTAGGCTTCTGGGGCACCAGTAATGTCGTATATCTTGATCTCGGTGGTGGTTACACGCATGTGTTCACTTTGTGAAATGTCATCAAATTGCTGTCATTTATGACTGGTGTTCTCTCCTCTTTGTATGTTATACTTCAATAAAAAGGAAATCTACCAAAAATAGCGGGGAAAACACATATAAAATGCAAAGTGGGGTGCCTGGGTGGCTCAGTCGTTAAGCGTCTGCCTTTGGCTCAGGTCATGATCCCGGGGTCCTGGGATTGAGCCCCGCGTCGGGCTCCCTGCTCAGCGGGAAGCCTGCTTCTCCCTCTCCCACTCCCCCTGCTTGTGTTCCCTCTCTCGCTGTGTCTCTCTCTCTCTGTGTGTGTCAAATAAATAAATAAAATCTTTAAAAAAAAAAATGCAAAGTATCTGGGCGCCCGGGTGGCTCAGTCGGTTAAGCGTCTGTCTGCCTTGGGCTCAGGTCATGATCCCAGGGTCCTGGGATCCAGTCCCACATCGGGCTCCCTGCTCCATGGGGAGCCTGCTTCTCCCTCTCCCACTCCCCCTGCTTGTGTTCCTTCTCTCTCTCTGGCAAGTAAATAAATAAAATCCTTTTTTTAAAGAATGCAAAAAGAACTGACAGAAACACACTTCAGAATCAAAATCCCTTACTGTAAGTCTGAAATCTCAAAGGCTATGAAAACCAGCGTTATTTTTCCTGTCTCATATGCACGTAAAACATGACCCGAACTGACAGGAGGCTGTTTTTAGTCTTTATTTATCCTTCTCAGCATGAATATTTGTGTTTCTCTGTGGAAATGTTGTTCTATTAGATTCAGCAGTGCTATTCCAGACCATGCTTATGGCTCTTATGGAAAGTATGGTATATGAATTCTGCAACATCTGGTCCCAAGGGTTTCAGATAAGGGATTGTGGAGGGGTAGTAGTAAAGGGTTTTAATGCAATTTTTTCAGCTGAAGGCAAGAACTAAGAAGGACCACAGACTGTTTGTCAGACATGGACTGAATTTCTTGAATTTCTTCCCCAGCATTTCAAATGATATGTTTTCTCCTCCTTGGCCCTATTGATAAAATGGATTATTAAAATACTAAAATATTTCTCAGTATTACAATATCCTCTCCTAACATGAAAAACTACCAGGATGTGGTAGATTTTCTATATATCGTTAAACACTACAGACTCCAAATTGATGGATAAAACATTAAACCTATGCTCCTAAGTGGGATAGATCCATATTTCTGTGTGTGAGGGCACATGTGGGAGTGTGCACATGGGCTTGTGCATTGTGCGTGCATGTGGACCTGTGGGCTTGTGTCCACGTACCGTCTTTTCCGGGTCTGGGAATCAGGGTTTAGGCTATCTTTATTAAATAAACTTGGAAGATTTCCATCTTGGTTTCTAGCTTCTAAATCAATTTAATAAGGCTTAGGAATTTGTGATTTCTGAAAAGAACTGGATGATGGTATTCATCTCTCCTTGTACTTGTCTCAGTAAGTTTGGTTCCCAAACCCAGTTGAAAAAAATAACACCATTTTCTGATAAAGCTGCGACTCTTCAAAAATGTACATTCCAGGATAGGCAGAGAAGTATTCCAGACAGGACATCGGTGCTGATATCAGATAGACTTGGGACACTGTCCAAGACCTTACTTGTGCATGACTTTTCAGCAAGTTACTTAATCTCTTTTAGCCTTAGTTTCTTCACTCGTGAAATGGGATTCTAGTCCCCTCTCTTTCATTGCTTCCCCAAGACTTAGGACAGGGCAATTTTCACATTATTACCCTAGCCAAGTAAGGTGCAAACCTGCCACGATCATAAGTAGTACATCCATATTAGTGACAGCTGACATCCACAAACAAATAGCTAACGAACGGTGACGGCTGACATCCACAACCGAGAGAGACTGTTTCAGGAGTTGTATGTATTTGGGGGTGTTTATTCAAGCTCCTTGAAATCATGCTTACAATTGCTTTGTATTCTTCTACGTAAGATCTCTGCAGACTATTTCTACATAAAATGCATCACCTATTTCTTAATTTTCTCAAAACACACACACACACACACACGTGTGTGTGTGCGTGGGGGGAGAGATTTTAAAGGTTAAATAATACTAGCATTGAATGAAAGTAGGAATCACTTGATTCTAAATCCAACCCCTCCACACACCCCCCCCCACACACACACACACTATGCCCCATCACTCTTCCCACCACAAACACCACACTCTTCCTACTGGCTCGCTCAGACAAATACTTTCAACTTGCATCTGCTTCTCTTGGTACTTAACCATGATATTTGCAAATCATAGGTTTATAATGACTATGCTGGGTTTCAAAATTGGGCACAAATGAGACTTCTGGTTTCAGCTCCAACATATAAAACAGGGTAGAAATCAGCAATCCCTCCTCAAAACAAGAAAACACTGCAAAAGCTGAAGCAACCTATTTTTTTTTTTTTTTGACTCATCAGAGTCCTGAGGTGGCAGGGC
Organism: Mirounga leonina; assembly: GCF_011800145.1. Taxonomy (NCBI): domain Eukaryota; kingdom Metazoa; phylum Chordata; class Mammalia; order Carnivora; family Phocidae; genus Mirounga; species Mirounga leonina. The sequence continues at coordinate 172,941 of NW_023270735.1, read as the reverse complement.
AAACCACCACATAAAATCTCGAGAGAGTGTTGAATTCAAACCGTCGAAACTGAGATCTGCTTTCCTGGGTCAGAATCCTCTGTAGTCATAAACTGGTAAGAGCACTCAAATGGTAAATAAGTTGAATTGCTTGAAGCTGAGTCTGGACTAACAGGAGAGTGAGAATCTGCTTCCCCTACCACATCTCCACCCTGCCCCCCCTTCCATCCCCTGAAGTCTTAGGGGGCAGCCACATGTTCATGGTCTTTCACTCCAGGAAATGGATTTTCATGGTGAAGTTCTGAGAAAGGTGCCTTAGTTCTTGTGGCTGGGAGAGAGGAAGAGTAATCATTGTCAAAATAACCCCTAGAGCCTTCCCCATGACAGAGGGCTACTCTCCAGGGAAAACAATTGGCTAGAGCTTTACCCTAGGTGGAGGAAGGGTATTCCTCCCACACAGGCCCCCTCTAGACTTCCTGTCCCACCTGAGGGAAACGGGGTAGGCAATAGGGATCAAGCCTTCCAGGAACTAATTTGAGAATACTGCAGCCAGGGAAAGATAGAGGGCATGGGAGAAGGCAACGCCACTGGAGATACACCTGTGAAGGCTGCAGCCCAGAGACACGGCCCCCACTAAAAGACAAGAGATTTAACCATGAAGCTACAGAATTACCTCCCTCTCCCCACACCTTACCACATCAATGGGGCTCCAGAGAAATAACTGGATTATAGCTGAAAGCACTGCAAAACCGCAGATTCCCTGTGAACAGGAGTGATTTGGGAAGCTCAAATTCAAGAGAGGGCACCAAAATAAGGACACTCGAAGAACTGGAAGCTTCTGGCACTTACAGCTACAGCAAACATAACAAGCCAGATTAATATAAATATTCACACTAAATGCCTAGTTACCTCAGGTCCTATTACCCAGACAAACATGTCTGGCTTTCAACAAAAAAATTACAAAGCAGGACGAAAATTAAGAGAATGAAGAGACAAAGCAAGCATCAGAGCCAGCCTCTGATATGACACGCATTTTGGAATTGTCAAATAGGGGATTTAAAAGAACTATGATTAATTTGTTAAGGGCTCTAATGGAAAAATAGGCAACATGCAAAAGCTGACGGGTAATGTAAGCAGAGAGATGGAAATTCTGAGTGAGAATTAAAAGGAAATACTAGAAAATTAAAACACAGTAACAGAAAGGAGGGTTTGTCAATAGACTCAGCACAATGGAGGAAAGAATTGGTGAGCTTGAAGATAAGTCATAGGTCAATAAAACTTTCCAAACAGAAATGCTAGGAAATAATAACAGAAAAAGAAAAAAAAAAAAAACGTAACTGAACATCCTGTCATGTGAAATTGGAAAACGTTTCACATATTAATCCAAACTCCAAAAAAGGAAAGAAGTAGAGATAACAGAGAAGAAGGAAAACTGGAAGCCATAAGGGCCAAGAACTGCCAAAATAAGTGACAGACACCGAACCATAGATTCAGGAATCTCAGTGAATACCAAGCAGCATATACACTAAGTACACACACACACACACACACACACACACACAAACCCCTGGACTTGTTATATTCAAACTGTATAAAATTAAAAACAAAGAGAAAATCATCTTACCTATCGAGGAATGTGAATAAGAATTACAGCTGACTTCTCATCACGACCCATGCAAAGAAGGAGTAGAGTGAAATGAAATATTTAAGGTGTTGTTTGAAAAGGAAAACCATCTACCTAGAAATCTATTTCCAGTAAAATATGAACAAAAAGGAAAGATTTTCTCAAAGAAAAGTTGAGCAAATTCATCTCCAGGAAATCTGCCTCGCAAGAAATGTTAAGAGACGTCCTTCAGGCAGAAGGAAAATAATATGGGTCGGAAACGTGGGTCTACCTAACGAAAGGAAGAGACTCGTGAAGTAAAATGGAGGTAAAATAACGTCTTTTATGTTTCTTATTCTTGTGTCATCTGAAAGATGACTCTTCTCTAAAACAGGATAGCACAATGTACTGCGTCATCATAGCACACAGATAGATGAAAGGGAAGACAGAAGTATCCCAAGCAATGGGAGGGAGGAATTAGGAATACTCTGTGATAAGGCACCTGCAGCACTACACGTGAAGCCGTATAGTGTTACTGGAAGGTGGACTTGGCTTAGTAAAAGTGTATATTGTAAACTCTAGGGCAACCACTGGAAACAGTTTGAGAAGCAGTATAAGCAATAAGCTAAAAGAGGGGAAAACAGGTGCAAATATCGATCCAATTGTATCAATAATCACTTTAAATGAGAATGGCCTAAGTACACCCGCTAAAGAGAGATTTTTCTGAGCGGACACAAGAAAGATCCAAGTATACCAAGTATAAGTTGCCTACAGGAACCTCACGTTCAACACAAAGGTGCAGATAGCTTAAAAGTAAAGGGACAGGAAAAGGTTTACCATGCTAACACCAAGCCAAAGCAAGGTGCAGGAGCTCCATTAATTTCAGATAAAGCAGACTTCGGAACAAGGAAAATTGCCAAGTATAAAGAGGGGCATCACATAATGATTAAGGAGTCAATTCTCCAAGAGGACATAACAATCCTAACTGTGTAAGCCCCTAATAACAATGTTAAACGGTGTCAAAATACATGAGGCAAAACCTGATAAAAGGTCAAGGAGAAATACATACATCCCTGATGGTAGTGAGAGATTTCAACACCTTCTGTCACTAATTGGTAAATCAAGCAGGCGGACAAGCAGATACTGAAAAGATACAGATAACCTGAACAGCATTATCCATCAACTCAATCTCCTTGACCTGTATAGAACACTCCACCACTCAACAACAGCGGAATCCATAGCCCCTCAAGCTCACGGGGAACACTGACAAAGATAGACAATATGTGGGGACAGAAAACACACCCCTACAAATATAAAGGAATAGGACTCACACAAAGTAGGTTCTCACACCAACTCACACAAAGTAGGTTCTCACACCACAGTGGAATCAAGCTAGAAATCAACAACAGAAAAGTAGATGGAGGGGCGCCTGGGTGGCTCAGTTAGTTAAGCATCTGCCTTCGGCTCAGGTCATGATCCCGGGGTCCTGGATCCAGCCCTGCGTCAGGCTCCCTGCTCAGCGGGGAGCCTGCTTCTCCCTCTCCCTCTGCCTGCTGCTCTGCCTACTTGTGCTCTCTCTCTAGCTCTCAGTCAGATAAACAAATAAAATCTTCAAAAAAAAAAAAAAGTAGATGGATAAGCTGCCTATGTTTGGAAATGGAAGAAAACATGTCTAATCGACACATGGACGAAAGAAGGAGGCTCCAGAAACACTTAAAGACATTTTGAACTAAATTAAAATGAAAATAAAACTTATTAAAATTATTGTGAAACAGCAATACTTCAGAGGGAGATGAAATTTAGAGCATACATTCACATACTGGAGAAGAACAATCTAAAATCAATAACCTTAAGAAAGTAGGAAAAGAGACCTATTTAAGCCTAAAGTAAACAGAAGGAAATCCATCATAAAAATCAGAGCAGAATACAATGAAATCGAAAGCAGGAAAAATGTAGCAAAGATCAATGACACTAAAAGCTGGTTCTTTGCAAAGGCCAATAAAAGAGGCAAACCTCTTTCTGGCCAAGAAAAAAAAGAGAAGACACAACTTACCAATATCTGAGTGGAAAGAATGGGACATCACTACTGATCTCGTGGGCACTAAAAGGATAATACAGTAATGCCATCGGCAATCCTATGCCTGCAAATTTGATCCATTAGAGGAAATGGCCAGATTCCTTGAAAGACGTTAACCACCAAATCTCATGCAGAAAAATAGATAACCTGAACAGTTATATACTTATGCCCTAGGCCCAGACTCTTTCCTTGGTGAATTCCAAACAAACATTTAAAGAAAAAAAAAAAATGATTCCCACTTGCCACCATCTCTTCCAGAAAATAGAAGCAGGGCAACACTTCTTAACTCATTCTCTGAGGTCTGCATTTCCCCTAATAGCAAGACAGACAAAGACATTGCAAGAAAGGAAAACCACACACCATGATCTCTCATGAACACTGTCATAAAATTCCTCAACAACATATCAGCAAATTGAATCCAACCATGCATAGAAAGAACTGTATACCACGACCAAACGGGATATCTTTCAGGCACACAAGATCAGTTCAACATTTGAAAATCAACGGATATACTTCACCTCATCAACAGGTTAAAGAACAAAAATCATATGGTCATATCTAGCGATGCAGACAGCACTTGATAATTCAACAGGCTTCATGTTTAAAACTCTCAGCAAACCAGGAATAGAGGGGAACATTCCCAACCTGATGAAAAAGATCTATGAAAAACCTACAGGTAACGTCATGCTGAAGGAAGACAGTCAGACGCTCCCCACCCCCCAGACATGTCTGCTGTCATCACTCCTATTCAACATGTAATGGAATCCCAGCTTGTTACGTAAGAAAGGAAAGAGGAATTAAAAGGTGTGCAGATTGGAAATGTTGAAATACAACGATTTTTATTTGCAGAGGACACGATTTTTTATGTAGAGAACACCAAAGAATCTACAAAACACTGCTGCATTAATAAGGGAGTTTAGTACGGCCCCCACAATAGAAGGTACAATACACACATGGCAATTGCTTACCTATCTATACATGAATACTGAACAATCAGAATTTGATATATTTTTTTTAAATTACCTTTTTAAAAAAAGTGATTAACTCTCTTCAGGTCTTCAACCACGTCCATTTCTGAGTCTTCTCTCACAGTTACTGTTTGTTTGTTTGTTTGTTTCTAGTTCCAGTGTAGTTAAAAAAAGAGTTTTATATTAGTTTCAGGTGTACAAGATAGTGATTCAACAATTCCATATATTACTCAGTGCTCATCAAAATAAGTGTACTCTTAATCCCCTTCACCTATTTCACCTGACCTCCCTTCTTCTGGTAACCATCTGCTTATTCTCTATAGTTAAGAGTCTGTTTCTTGGTTTGTCTCTTTTGTTTTCCGCTCACTTTTGTTTCTTAGATGCCACATATGAGTGAAATCACATGGTGCTTGTCTCTCTCTGACTGTCTTATTTTGCTTAGCCTTATACTCTCTAGATCCATCCATGTCGTTGCAAATGGCAAGACTTCATGCTTTTATATGGCTGAATAATATTCCTGTGTGTGTGTGTCTGTGTGTGTGTGTGTGCGTGTACCACATCTTTATCCATTCATCTACTGAAGAACATTTGGGCTGAATAATATTGCATTGTGTGTGTATGCATATTTGTGTGTGTGTGTGTGTGTGTATACAGGGATTCTACTTCTGCTGTTCTGTATAAAACACACAGACACACACACACACACACACACACTTCTTTATCCATTCATCTATCGGTGAACATTTGGGCTGCTTCCATAATTTGGCTATGGTAAACAGTGCTGCAATAAACATAGGGGTACATATATCCCTTCGACCTAGTGTTTTTGTATTCTTTGGGTAAATATCAGTAGTGCTATTACTGGATCATATGACAGTTCTATTTTTAATTTTTTGAGGACCCTCCATACTGTCCTTCCACAGTGGCTGCACCAGTTTGCATTCCCACCAACAGTGCACGAGGGTTCCTCTTCCTCAAAGTCCTCGCCGACAATTGTTGTTTATGTTTTGGGCTTTAGCCATTCTGACAGGCATGAGGTGATAGCTCATTTTGGTTTTGATTTGCACTTCCCTGATGATGAGTGATGTTGTGCATCTTTTCATGTGTCAGTTGGTCATCTGTATGTCTTCTTTGAAGAGATGTGTGTTCATGTCTACTGCACAGTTTTTAATTGGATAAAGGGTTAGTGTCCAACTAACATCCCCCACCCCCAAACCACCTTTTACAATAGCAACCCTATATATGAAGTACTTAGGTATAAATACAACAAATATATACAGGATCTGTTTGTGGAAAACCACAAACAATGATGTAGAAATCAAAGAAAATCTAGCTAAAAAGAGAGATATTTCATATACATGGACTGGAAAACTCGCACTTGTAAAAATTTCAATTCTTCCCAGACTTATCTATAGAAACAACAGAATACCCATCAAAATTGCAGCAAGCTCTGTGACGATACCGACATATTGATCTGAAACTTATATTGAACACCAAAGGCTCTAGAATAGATAATTCTGAAAAACTCTGAAAAAGAAGAATTCACAATTCTGAAAAAGAAGAACAAAGGTCCAGGGCTCATATTATCTGATTTCAAGACTTATTATAAAGCTGTAGTAATTAAGACAGTGTGGTACTGGCAAAGAACAGACACAGAGTTCAGTGCACAGAACAGCAAACCTGTAACAGACCTGCACAAATATGACTCAGTTGAACGGGACAAAGATACAAGCACAATTTGATGGAGAAAGAATAGCCTTTTCAATAAATGGTGCTGGAAAAAATTGGAATCCAAGGACAAAAAAAGTGTAACCGAGCCGCAGACCTGACACTTCTGCACAAATTAACTCAAAATGGAACAAGGGTCTATATTTAAAATTCAAAATATAAAGCATCTGGGAGGAAACGTAGGAGAAAATCAACATGACTTTGTGTTTGCTGCTGAGCTTTTAAACAGAACACCGGAAGTAGCATCCATGAAAAAGAAAAAAAAAGAAAGCTGAGTTGGACTTTATTAAAAATAAAAAACTTGCACTCTGCAAGAGAGGCTGTTAAGAAATGAAAGGCAAACCAGAGACTGGAAGAAAAATATTTACTAAAACTCATGTCTGATAAAGGGAATTGTATCCAACATCTCCAAAGGCTAGCGAAACAAAAGCAAAAAATGAACTCTTGGGACTTCATCAAGGCAAAAAGCTTCGGCACAGCAAAGGAAACAGTCAACAAAACAAAGAGGCAACCCACAGAATGGGAGAGGATATTTGCAAATGACACTACAGATAAAGGGCTGGTATCCAAGATCTATAAAGAACTTCTCAAACTCAACACCCAAAAGACAAATAATCAAGCAAAAAATGGGGAGAAGACATGAACAGACACTTCTCCAAAGAAGACATACAAATGGCTATCAGACACATGAAAAAGTGTTCATCACCATTAGCCATCAGGAAAATTCAAATCGAAACCACACTGAGATTCCACCTTCCACAAGTTAGAATGGCAAAAATGGACAAGGCAAGAAACAACAAATGTTGGAGAGGCTGTGGAGAAAGGGGAGCCCTATTACACTGTTGGTGGGAATGCAAGTTGGTACGGCCACTTTGGAAAACAGTGTGGAGGTGCCTCAAAAACTTAAAAATAGAGCTACCCTATGACCCAGCAATTGCACTCCTGGGTATTTACCCCAAAGACACAGATGTAATGAAAAGAAGGGCCATCTGCACCCCAATGTTCATAGCAGCAATGTCCGCAATAGCCGAACTGTGGAAAGAGCCGAGATGCCCTTCAACAGACGAATGGATAAAGAAGATGTGGTCCATATATACGATGGAATATTACTCAGCCATCAGAAAGGATGAATACCCAACTTTTACATCAACATGGATGGGACTGGAGGAGATTATGCTAAGTGAAGTAAGTCAAGCAGAGAAAGACGATTATCATATGGTTTCACTTATTTGGGGAACATAAGGAATAGCATGGAGGACATTAGGAGAAGGAAGGGGAAAACGAAGGGGGGGGGAATTCGGAGGGGGAGACGAACCATGACGGACTATGGACTCTGAGAAACAAACTGAGGGTTCTAGAGGGGAGGGGGTTGGGGGGTGGGTTAGCCCGGTGATGGGTATTAAGGAGGGCACGTACAGCATGGAGCACTGGGTGTTATACGCAAACAATGAGTCGTGGATCACTACATCAAAAACTAATGATGGATTGTATGGTGACTAACATAACCGAATAAGATAAAATAAAATATTTAAAAAAAGAACTGATACAACTCAACTAATAAACAAATAACTCAATTACAAATGGGCAAAAGATCTGAACAGACACCTCACCAATTAAAATATCCAAATGGCAAGTGAGCATATGAAAAGATGATCAAGATCATTTGGGACACGGGAAATGCAAATTAAAGTAATAATGAGGTAACACTACACATTACTCAGATGGCTAATACCCGGAAAACTGACAAAACCAACTGCTGGTGAGCATGCAGAACAAGAGGAGCATTCGTTCATTTACGGTTGGAGCTCTAAATCGCACAGCAACTTAAGAAGACAGTTTGATAGGTTCTTACCAAAGTCAAACAGGGTCTTACAGTAATAGGAGCCAATAATCATACTATTAAGTATTTGCCCAACTGACTTAAAAACTTATCTCCTGTCAAATAAAAATCAGCTTCCAGAACTAATCCAGAATTAGTAAGAACACTCTTCAAGGGATCGTGGTAAGGAAAAGGGGTGGGGAGAGGCACTCTTATAACAGAGAGAACACTCTGACCATAAGATCAGCAAGCGTCCCAGGAGTTAGGCCAAAAGGCTCTTTCCTTTCTAGAGAGGACACAGAGAACCCAGGGTGGAGAGATGGAACGAAAGGGTGGTGTGAACAGGCAGCGAATGAAGGAATGCTTCACCCTGAAGCCAGCCTACTCTCAGAAGGGCTGTGCCCTGGCTCCGACTGCCGGGGGGTCAAAGTTCAGAAACCCAGGGAAAGGACAGAACCTTAAGCAGAGCCTGATTCACAAGTATTTTGCTCCACGTGTTCAGTAAACACAAGGAGTTCAGCTGATCATTTATGAGCTGAGGAATGGGAGTTTGGAGGGACCGTGACTGGTTTTGTCACAGCAAACAAGGGGGCACCTGTCAATCTCACCTGAGTCATACGGCGAAGGAAGCCTCCTTGCAGTAAGCACTTTCCTAGAACACAGACTGGGGAGATCTCTTAACCTTCACTGTTTTCCAGGATCACAGGGCGGCAGCAAAGCCCAACATCGTCAGTCTGCCCACAATCCTACACACCAATGTCTATAGCACCTTTATTCATAATTGCAAAACAGGGAGCAACCAAGATGTGCATCAACAGATGAATGAATAAATGATCTTGGTGCCGCGGTAGGCCGGTGAAGGGTATTAATGAGGGTACGTGTTGTAATGAGCACTGGGTGTTATACACAAATAATGAATCATTGAACACTACATCAAAAAAATATGATCTTGGTGCATCCACACGAAGGAATACTATTTGGCAAAAGAAACGAATGATCTTTCAAGGCACTGACAGATATGGATGAATCCTAAATTCCTATTGATAACTGAAAGAAGCCAGTCTCAAGTGGCTACGTGTGTGTGTGTGTGTGTGTGTGTGTGTGTGTGTATTGTCTGTGTGATCCAATTACAAGGAATTGTGGAACAGGCAAAACTAGAGATAGTGAAGTGGTCAGTGCTTGGCAAGAGTTGCGGGAGGGGAACTTGAATAGGTAAAGGAGCTTTGAAACTACTATAGAGGTGTGTTATGGACTGAACCTGTGTGACCCCAGCCTTCAGAAGTCATATGTGAATTCTAACCGCCAGTGTGATGGTATTTGGACGTGGCCATTGACTAGGTTTGGATGCGAGGATGGCCATGATGATGAGAGTAGTACTGTCTTTGTAAGAAAAGGAAATGCCCAAAGCTCTCTCTCACTCTGTCAAGTGAGGACACAACTAGAAGGAGGCCATCTTCAAGCCAGAAAGAGTGTACTCATGCAGAACACTCTGGTGTTCTGGTATCCTGATCTTTGCCTTCTAAGCCCCCAGAACTGTGAGAAATAAATATCTGTTGTTTGAGCCACCGAGTGTATGGTATTTTGTTATAGTAACCTGAGCACACTAAGACTGTGTGATGTTTGATTGGCGTTTACATGACACTATGCAGTTGTCACAATCCATAGAGACTTGGAGCACCCAGGATGAAACTTAATGTATCCAAAATTTTAGAACATCATTAAAGAATTCAGGAATATCAGAACGGAATGCAGAATGTGACAAAAACTTCTGACCGTATTTCAAATGCATGGAAGAAAAAAAAAAAAAAAACCTCACTGAAGGTTGTGAGGGAAACAGTGTTAACCTAAGCAACTTTGGAAATGAAAGAACATGTTAAAAGATGAAATGACAACCTACATCCTTGGAGAAAATATTTTCAAACCACGCATCTTAAAAAGGATTAGTACTGGAATTTACAAAAGCTCTAAACTTGACAACAACAACAGCATCGAAAGAATAAAATACTTACAAATAAACTTAACCAACGAGGTGAAAGTTTTATACACTGAAAACTACAAAAAACTGGGGGGCGCCTGGGTGGCTCAGTCGGATAAGCATCTGCCTTCGGCTCAGGTCGTGGACCCGGGGTCCTGGGGTCCTGGTGTCGAGCCACCCGTCTGGCTCCCTACTCAGCGGGCAGTTTGCTTCTCCCTCTGCCTCTCTCCCCGCCACCCACCCCCCCAACCAGCCCGTGCTCTCTCTCGCTCGCTCGCTCACCCTCTCTCAAATAAATAAAAATCTTAAAAAAAGGAAAACTACAAGAAAATGCTGAAGGAAATTTTAAAAGGACATCAATTAATGGAAAGACATTCAATGTTCATTTATGGGAAGACTTGATACTGTTAAGACGGCAATAGTACCCAAAGTGTCCTATAGATTTAATGCAGTACCTGTCAGAACACCAATGACATTTTTTGCAGATATAGAAAAATCCATCTTACAATTCATATGGACTCTCAAGGGACCCCAAACAGTTTGGAAAAGAATGAACAAAGGTGGAGGATTCACACTTCCTAATTTCAAAACTTACTGCAGGGAGCGCCTGGGTGGCTCAGTCGTTAAGCGTCTGCCTTCGGCTCAGGTCATGATCCCAGGGTCCTGGGATCGAGCCCCACATCGGGCTCCCTGCTCTGCGGGAAGCCTGCTTCTCCCTCTCCCACTCCCCCTGCTTGTGTTCCCTCTCTCGATGTCTCTCTGTCAAAATAAATAAATAAAAACTCTTTAAAAAAAAATTAAAAAAAAAAAAAAACTTACTGCAAAGGTACAGTAATCAAAACAGTGTGGCTCTGGCATAAAGACAGACACACAGACCAATGGAATAGAATAGTCAGAAATAAACCTTTGTGCGTGGGGTCAGTTGATTTTGAGCAAGGGTGCCAAGGCCATTCAATGGGAAAAGGACAGTCTCCTCAACAAATGGTGTTGGAAAACCTGGAAGTCCACATGCAAAAGAATGAAGGTAGGCCATGTGGTATATACGTACAGTGGGACACTCTTCAGCCTTAAAAATGAAGGAACTTCTGCAATATGTGACAATATGCATGAACCCTGAGGATAGTATGCTAAGTGAAATAAGCCAGAGGAAAAAAAGACAAGCACTACATGATTCCACTTCTGAGAGGTATCTAAGATAGTTAAATTCATAAAATCAAATTGGAATGGTAATTAACAGGAGGGACTCAGGGGGAGGGGAAAATAGGCAGTTATTAATTACTGGGCAGTTATTAATCCACAGGCATAAAGTTTCAGTTAAGTAAAATGAATAAACTGTAGAGATCTTCCACACAACATTGCACCTAAAGTCACCAATAACGTACAGTTAAAATTTGTTAAGAGGCTAGATCTCATGTTAAGTGTCCTTATGACAATTAAAGCTTTTGTGTAAAACTTGCACTTCATTAAACAGTCTTACTTGCATTGGCAATAAATGCTGAATAAGCATTTATTCAGCACTACTGTGTTCCAGGCACTGTGGATTTCAAAATCTGGTCCCCTCAAGGAGCTCAGAGAGATGGAAGAGATAGTTGAGTAAACAGATTATTCCAAGAGAACACTGAGAGCATTAGGATGGCAATACAACACTTTGAGTACTAGGAAAGCACAGAGATGGAGCATTTAACCCAGCCAGCTCATCAGGAGGCTTACAGAAGTCTTCTTGAGCAGATGGCTTCTGAACTGTATGGAAAGATAAACAGAAACTAGTACAGTGAAAATCATTTCAAGTATAGGGAAGAACATTTTTTAAAGTGCCCAGAAATGAGAGAAAGTATGATGCTTTCAGACAACTGGGATATTCCGTAGGATTCATGGATCATAGGGCGCAAAGATTGGGAAGGGTAGGGGTTGAAGACAGATAAGGCTGAAATCGTAGGAAGGGAGTATATCCTAGAGGACTTTATATTCATGCTAAGAAGTCTGGGCCATCCTGACAGCAAGGGGAGTCATGGACTATTATGGAGCAAAGGAGTGCTTTTGTCCAGTTCTGTGATGATAAAAAATGATTTAATATTATTTTCTTCCATTTTTAGAAGTTCCCATAATGTGAATTTTGAGGTTGTGGAATGAGAGAATTTGGGATATCATACTTTGTTCTACTTGAACATCTGCTATGTTGCCATGCATTATATAAGAAATTTTTCATGTACAGGACCTTATCTAATCTTCCCGATGTTGACAAGGTGTTGTTATTCCTGTTTGACAGATCAGGAAACTGATGTTCAGAGGGGTCAGCAGATGTATCCACAGTTTTAGAGGTGGAAAGTGAAAGGTACGTGATGGAGGCCATCATTCCAGGTGATGTGCTCAGTCTTTCCTTCAACCTTTGCCTCTGCTATCTTCTAGTTCGCCACAACTCTTGTATTCACAAGAGGGGCAATCTGGTGGGAAGCCATAGGAAATAAGGTTGAGGGATACTTTGGTATAAGATAATAGCACTGACACCAATTCAGAAAATAGTGGCTACAAAGAAATAAAAGGTATTCAAATTGGCAAAGAAGAAGTCAAACACTCTCTTTTCGCAGATGACATGATAGATACTTTATGTGGAAACCCAAAAGACTCTACCCCCGAATTACTAGAACTCAAACAGCAATTCAGTAATGTGGCAGGACACAAAATCAATGCACAGAAATCAGTTGCTTTCTTATACACTTACAACGCAACTGTAGAAAGAGAAATTAGAGAAACGATTCCATTTACAACAGCACCAAAAACCATAAGATACCTTGGAATAAACCTAACCAAAGACGTAAAGGATCTATTCTCTAGGAACTACAGAACACTCATGAAAGAAATGGAAGAAGACACAAAAAGATGGAAAAACATTCCACGCTCATGGATCGGAAGAATGAACATTGTTAAAATGTCTATGCTACCCAGAGCAATCTATACCTTCAACGCCATCCCGCTCAAAATTCCAATGACATTTTTCAAAGTGCTGGAACAAACAATCCTGAAATTTGTATGGAGTCAGAAAAGACCCCGAATCGCCAGGGAAATACTGAAAAAGAAAAACAAAGTTGGGGGCATCACGTTGCCCGATTTCAAGCTGTATTACAAAGCTGTGATCACCAAGACAGCAGGGTACTGGCACAAAAACAGACATACAGACCAATGGAACAGAATAGAGAACCCAGATATGGACCCTCAACTCTATGGTCAAATAATCTTCGACAAAGCAGGAAAAAAGATGCAATGGAAAAAAAGATAGTCTCTTCAATAAATGGTGCTGGGAAAACTGGGCAGCCACATGCAGAAGAATGAAACTCGACCATTCTCTAACACCATACACAAAAATAAACTCAAAATGGATGAAAGACCTCAATGTGAGACAGGAATCCATCCAAATCCTAGAGGAGAACATAGGCAGTATCAGCCACAGCAACTTCTTTCAAGATACATCTTGATACAAGATACATCAAGATACATCAAGATACAAGATACATCTCCAAAAGCTAGTGAAACAAAAGCAAAAATGAATTTCTGGGACTTCATCAAGATAAAAAGCTTCTGCACAGCAAAGGAAACAGTCAACAAAACAAAGAGGCAACCCACAGAATGGGAGAAGATATTTGCAAATGACACTACAGATAAAGGGCTTGTATCCAAGATCTATAAAGAACTTCTCAAACTCAACACCCAAAAAACAAATAATCAAGTCAAAAAATGGCGAGAAGATATGAAAAGACACTTCTCTGAAGAAGACATACAAATGGCTAACAGACACATGAAAAAATGTTCATCATCATTAGCCATCAGGGAAATGCAAATCAAAACCACATTGAGATACCACCTTACACCAGTTAGAATGGCAAAACTGGACAGGGCAAGAAACAACAAATGTTGGAGAGGCTGTGGAGAAAGGGGAGCCCTATTACACTTTGGTGGGAATGCAAGTTGGTACGGCCACTTTGGAAAACAGTGTGGAGGTGCCTCAAAAACTTAAAAATAGAGCTACCCTATGACCCAGCAATTGCACTCCTGGTTATTTACCCCAAAGACACAGATGTAGTGAAAAGAAGGGCCATCTGCACCCCAATGTTCATAGCAGCAATGTCCGCAATAGCCGAACTGTGGAAAGAGCCGAGATGCCCTTCAACAGACGAATGGATAAAGAAGATGTGGTCCATATATACGATGGAATATTACTCAGCCATCAGAAAAGATGAATACCCACCATTTGCATCAACATGGACGGGACTGGAGGAGATTATGCTAAGTGAAGTAAGTCAAGCAGAGAAAGTCAATTATCATACGGTTTCACTTCTTGTGGAACATAAGGAGTAGCATGGAGGACATTAGGAGAAGGAAGGGAAAAATGAAGGGGGTGGAAATCGGTGGGAGAGACGAAACCATGAGAGACTATGGACTCTGAGAAACAAACAGGGTTTTTTTGGGGGGGGGTAAGGGGGATTGGTTAGCCCGGTGATGGGTATTAAGGAGGGCACGTACTGCATGGAGCCCTGGGTGTTATACGAAAGCAATGGATCGTGGATCACCACATCAAAAACCAATGATGTATTGTATGGTGACTAACATAACATAATATAATTTAAAAAAAAAGAAAGAAAATAGTGGCTACAAATCCTGGGCTGCAGGGGTGGTTTCAATATCTGCAATTCAATCAACACGATACCCCACATTAATAAAAGAAAGGATAAGAACCACATGACAGATGCAGGAAAAGCATTTGACAAAGTATAGCATCATTTCTTGATAAAAACCCTCAACAAAGTACGGATAGAAAGAACATACCTCGGGACACCTGGGTGGCTCAGTCTGTTAAGCGTCTGCCTTCGGCTCGGGTCATGATCCCAGGGTCCTGGGATCGAGTCCCACATTGGGCTCCCTCCTCAGCAGAGAGCAGGTTTCTCCCTCTGCCTGCCGCTTTCCCTGCTTGTGCTGGCTCGCTCTCTCTGACAAATAAAATTTAAAAAAGAAAGGAAGAAAGAAAAAAGAACATACCTCAATATTGTAAAGACCATATACAAAAAGATCCACAGCTAATACCATCCTCAATGGGGACAAACTGAGAGCATTTCCCCTAAGGTCAGGAACACGACAGGGATGTCACCTCTCACCACTGCTGTTCAACACAGTACTGAAAGTCCTAGCCTCAGCAATCAGACAACAAAAAGAAATGAAAAGCATCCAAATTGGCAAGGAAGAAGTCAAACTGTAAGTCTTCACGGACCACATGAAACTCTAATGTAGGCACGTGATGTGATGAGCACTGGGTGTCATATGCAACTGATGAATTATTGAACACTACATCCGAAACTAATGATGTACTATGTGTTGGCTAATTGATTTTAAATTAAGAGTCTCCTCAAAAAAAAAAAAAAAAAAAAGAAGAAGAAGAAGAAGAAGAAAGAAAAAAGCCTCCACCAACACATGCTAGAACTGATACAGGAATTCAGCAAAGTCACAGGATATAAAATCAATACACAGAAGTCAGTTGTATTTCTATACACCAACAATGAAGCACCAGAAAGAGAAATCAAGGAATCGATCCCCTTTACAATTGCACCAAAAACCATAAGATACATAGGGATAAAACTAACCGACGAGGTAAAAAATCTGTACTCTGAGAACTATAGAACACTTAAGGAAGAAATTGAAAAAGACACAAAGAAATGGAAAAACATTCCATGCTCATGGATGGTAAGAACAGATATTGTTAAAAAGTAAAAGTCTGTACTACCCAAAGCAATCCACACATTCAATGCGATCCCTAATAGAATAACACCAGCAGTTTTCAGAGCCAGAACAATCAATTCTAAAAATTGTATGGAGCCAGAAAAGACCCCGAATAGCCAAAGGAATGTTGAAAAAGAAAGCCAAAGCTGGAGGCATCACAATTCCAGATTTCAAGCTCTATTACAAAGCTGTAATCATCAAGACAGTATGGTACTGGCAAGGAAACAGACACATAGATCAATGGAACAGCACAGAGAACCCAGAAATAGACCCTCAACTCTATGGTCAACTAATCTGCCACAAAGCGGGAAGGAATATCCAATGGAAAAATAAGACAGTCTCTTCAACAAATGGTGTTGGGAAAACTGGACAGCGACATGCTGAAGAAAGAAACTGGACCACTTTCTTACACCATACACAAAGATAAACTCAAAATGGATGAAAGACCTCAATGTGAGACAGGAAGCCATCAAAACCCTTGAGGAGAACACAGGCAGCAACTTCTTTGACCTTGGCCACAGTAACTTCTTGCTAGACATGTCTCTGGAGGCAGGGGAAACAAAAGCAAAAATGAACTCTTGGGGTTTCATCAGGATAAAAAGCTTCTGCACAGTGAAGAAAACAATCAACAAAACTAAAAGGTGACCTCCTGAATGGGAGAAGATATTAGCCAATGACATACTGGATAAAGGGCTGGTATCCAAGATCTATAAAGAACTTACCAAACTCAATACACAAAAGGAAAAAAAAATCCATTTAAGAAATGGGCAGAAGATATGAACAGACATTTCTCCAAAGAAGACAAAAAAAAAAAAAAAGGCTAACAGACACATGAAAAATGCTCAATATCACTCATCATACAAGTCGAAACCTCAATAAGATACCACCTCACACCTGTCAGAATGTCTAAAAGTAACAACTCAGGAAACGACAGATGTCGGCGAGGATGTGGAGAAAGGGAAACCCTCTTGTACTGTTGGTGGGAATGCAAACTGGTTCAGTCACTCTGGAAAACAGTATGGAGGTTCCTCAAAAAGATAAAAATAGAACTACCCTATAACCCAGGAATTTCACTACTAGGTATTTATCCAAAGGTACAAAAATAGTGATTCGTAGGGGCACATGCACCCCAATGTGGATAGTGCTGCTATAAACAATAGCCAAAATATGGAACGAGCCCAGAGATGTCCATCAACTGAAGAATGGATGAAGAAGATGTGATACACACACACTCTCTCTCTCTCTCTCACACACACACACACACACACACACTCTCTCTCACACACACACACACACACACACACTGGAATATTATTCAGCCATCAGAAAGGATGAAATCTTGCCATTTGCAACAACGTGGATGGAACTAGAGGGTACTATGCTAAGCAAAATACGTCAGTCAGAGAAAGAAAAATACCACATGATTTGACTCATATGTGGAATTTAAGAAACAAAACAGATGAACACAGGGGAAGGGAAGGGAAAATAAGATAAAAACAGAGAGGGAGGCAAACCATAAGAGACTCAACTATAGGGAACAAACTGAGGGTTGCTGGAAGGGAGGTGGGTGGGGGGACGGAATAAATGGGTGATGGGCACTTGTTGCAATGAGCACTGGGTGTTATATGCAGGTGACGAATCACTAAATTCTACCCCCGAAAGTAATACCACACTCTGTGTTAACTAACTTGACTATAAATAAAATCTTGAAAGAAAAAAATAAAGAAAATAGTGGCCCCAAATCCCAGTTCTGTTGCTTAGTCACTGTGTCATCTTAGGGCAGTTACTTCACCCTCTCTGAACCTCAGTTGTCCCCTTTTTAAAGTGCAAACAAATTTACACAAACTTACTTCTGGGAAGCAAATACAATAATTTACGTAAAGAATCTACTACAGTGCCTGGCATGCAGTAAGCCCTCAATAAATGATGGCACTTATTACTACAATACCCACTGTGTAACGATGGGGAAATAGCCCTCTGTGAGCCTCGATTATCTCATTTTCTAAAAATCCAATACGATTCATGTGTGTCTTATTGGCACAGTGCTGGGAACACAGTAGGCATTCAATAAAATAAATGGCTACCAGTGTAGTATGGTATAATTACCATAGCCCTTGGTGACAGTCAAAATTGTATTCAAACGCTGGCTTCAAGCACTTGAGAAAGTTATTTAACCTCTCGGAGCCTCAGTATTCTTATTGGTCAAATGGAGATAATATTCCTCAAGTTGCCCAAGAGGCAGAGTTGCGAGAGCTGCAGATAATCTATGTCAAATGGCCTGGCACATAGGAGATACTCTGTACAGGAAGGTTGAATCCAGATTGCAGAGCCCTGAATCCCAGTCTTTTCACAAGCTGCTATAAAGCCTACTTGTAGGATACGTTCTCTTTTCTTGAGTGAGAATGAGATATAAGAAAGTCACTAGTTTAAGTGAGAGCTAGAATCAGTTTCACAGCTATAAAGAAGTTATTGTAAAGGAGAGAGACCTGTAGTAGAGAATGATGATGGGTATGATTTATTACATGCCTACTGTGTGCCAAGTACTCCCTAAGTAGTAATTCTAATCATCCCTCCGATTCTGCAAGGCAGTCATTACCATCACCATTTTTACAGTTAAGAACTGTAAAGTTCGGAGAGATTAAGTATCTTGCCAAGGTCACAGAGCCAGAAAGCAGCAGGGATGTCTGACTGCATAAGCCCAGGCTCTTTCAACTGTACAAAGAGGTCTATAAAGTAAGCACTCCCACCATAAAGATAAAGAAAACAGGCTGTGCTGGTTCTAATGGAACTGGAATGGAATGGCAAGCACAAATCAGAGAAGCTAGATAATTAGTAATAATTTATGGCACCTGTAGTATGTGCCACACTCTATACCAGAAATTTTTCATACACAGAATCTTCGCTAACCTTCCCAAGGTTGATAGGTGTTCTTACTCCTGTTGGACAGATAAGGAAACTGACGCTGAGAGAGTCAGCAGATATATCCATGGTTTCAGTGGTGGTAAGTGAAAGATATGTGATGGAGGCCATGCTGCCTCCAATTAAGGGACAATCAGGATGGCATTGGAATTGTTAACAAATCTATAAATCAGCATATTAGAATTTTACAGTCTATTATGGGCCTGGCTCAGCTTCGGGTTATCTGAAACCTAATAAACCTGTAAATCAGACTTAGGTTTTATCTCCATTTGTCTACACTTGAACACTAAGTAATGATTACTCTTACAGTCTTGTCTTCTTTATGATCGGTGTTAGTTAAGTGCTGTATTTTTCTAATTCCACCCACACCAACATGTTTCTAGAGACCAAAAATTGCTTAACCCACAAAACCTGGGTTCTGATTGGAACCTATTCCATGTCCCAGTCACAGAATTTTTTTCCATCGTGGGTTTTCTGATGTCAGACAAGATGAGATTTCCAACTGAAGGCCTTTTCACACTCACTGCATTCATAGGAGTTCTCTTCACTGTGACTTCGATGATGGTGAATAAGGTGAGATATCCGCACAAAGGCTTCATCACGTGTGGTTGCGCTCATAGGACTTTTCCCCATTATGGATATTCTAATGGTCATTAAGAGAAGATCTCCACCTTAATTTTCTTTTTCCACTTGGGCTACACAAATAGGGTTTTTCACCACTATAAACTCGGTTTTGTTCCATAAGGTATGAACTCTGGCCAAAAGCTTTTCCATATTCATTACGCTCAGATGGTATTTCTCTACTATGACTTTCCTGATGCTGAATAAGATGTGAGCTCCAAATAAATGCTATTCCACATACATTACACTTATAAGGCTTTCCTCACTATGAATTTCCTATTAAGAGATGACCTCTGACTGAAGGCTTTCTCATATTCATTACACTATAAGGTTTTTCCCCGTATGAGAGCTCTGACGTCTAATAAGATGGGAACTACTGCTGAAAGTTTATCACATTCATTGCATTCAGAAGGTTTCTCTCTATGCAGACCTTTCATGTGTCTTATACGCTCTGCATTGGGCTCAAAACTAGGATCGTATGAATCATAAAATGGGGCTTTATCACAAATAAGGATTTTCCTCTGATGACACAGAGTTTGCCCTCACATCAGAGCTCCTGTCACATTCAAACAATTCATAGTTCATCTCATTGTGGGGCTTAGCCCATCGGCCATTATTCTGAAACTGTAATCTCTGGAAGGCATGGGTGCCAGTCCTTCCCACGCTGAGTTTCCCTGGGATATCTCTGAAGTGACTCACTTCTTCAAAGGCAGGGTCCTGAAGAAGGGCCCATGGAATTCTGGCCAACAAAATCCACTTGGGTTTAGCCTCTTCAGGTACTTTTTGGTTATTTTTCTTTTACGACTTTTATTTATTTATTTGAGAGGGAGTGATGGCTAGAGAGATCACAGAGGAAGAGGGAGAAGCAGACTCACCACCGATGAGGGAGCCTAATGCGGGGCTCGATCCCAGGACCCTGAGATCATGACCTGAGCCGAAGGCAGACGCTTAACCTACCGAGCCACCCAGGCACTCCAGGCACTTTTTGGTTCAAAAGAAGATTCTGTTATGTCCATTGGGGTTTGTCAACTGAAATGATAAAAATAAAATTAAAAAGTATCAACTGTTTTCTGTATTGAGAATAAATCAATTGCCAGTCTGAAATCCTGGAGAAAGGATTACCAAATTCAAACAAATGCTCATTTGCCATCATATTAAAGGACAGGATGAGCAAACTGAAAAACAGGATTCTGCCCCTGCCACCACACCGGGCATGTGTGTGTGTGTGTGTGTGTGCGCGCACACACACACACACAGACACACTAGATATGCCAGTTTTTTTTTTTTTAAGATTTTATTTATTTATCTGACAGAGAGAGACACAGCGAGAGAGTGAACACAAGCAGGGGGAGCGGGAGAGGGAGAAGCAGGCTTCCCGCAGAGCAGGGAGCCCGATGCGGGACTCGATCCCAGGACCCTGAGATCATGACCCGAGCCGAAGGCAGTCGTTTAACGACTGAGCCACCCAGGTGCCCCTAGATATGCCGTTTTAAAATTCCCCATATACTATCATATATTTCACAGTGAGCCAAGAAGAATGATTCCGTTTCATAAATCAGGAATCAGAGACTAAAAACAGAATGTCACACTCACATGGCTAGTAATAAATCTTGGAATAGATATCATATTTTGAGAACTGTTACTTTTTTGCACAACACGCACACCAATTTGTATTTGAATTTGTATAGAATTTCCTACTATAGCTATAATACTTGGAAAACTATGTAAAAGATTTGAAACCTGCGAGAATTTTGAAAAGAGAGAGAAGACAATAAAGCAAGAGTATTTGTGTTTCTGCAGTGCAGCAAGAATAAAGAGGCAAAACTGAATCTTACTCAGCCTTGAGAGTGCATTCCAGTCTGCTAGAGAGAAGGGAGTTAATACTGTAGGTGAAGGAAATGATGGAGCCTGGGCAGAGTGTCCTGTACAGTCTAGACAATAGAATTTTCCTGGGTAAGCTTACAGCCTTACAGTCTTGGTTTAGAAAGAAGATTTAGACAACATCTCAGATCATGCATAGTATGTTTCCTCTTAGACATCTCAAACTATGTGTTGAAGTTAACCCCAAAGCTTTTATCCATCTAGTGCATCTAAGTTACTCTGAGTTAGACTGCACTAGGAGGAAGGAGGAACTAATACATGGAGTTACAAGTATGTATCAGTCAGGGTCACAGCAGGAAACAGATAACACTCAAACTGGGTAACTTCAGGAGAATTTAATAAAGGAACTAATGAGGTGCGGGCAGGGGTATAAGGAAAACAAAAAGGATAATCAGCCTCCCCAGGCTAGTTACTGCAGGGTGATTTTGCAACTCCAGGCCCGAAGGAGTGAGGGGAAAGAACTTTAACATATATCCCAAGCTCAAGAGACCTAAGTATAGAGGGACACTACCCAGAAGCTGACACCTTCATTTGAGGGATGTAGCCAGCCAATGATGAGCCTACAGAGAGGGAGCTCAGTGGCATAAATGTCACAACATCACTCCCCTACCCTTTGACCTGACAGGGCTTCCCACTGGACAGGCTCATTCAGAAGCCAGAGGGCAAAGTCAACTCCTGGGGCAAACAGCAGGGTGCAGAAGACTACGAAATGGAACTGGAGACACAAATGAAAGACATACAGCAGAGGATGTTTAGATAGTTGGATAAATTTACCTAGTTTCCTCCAGGTAAGAACTGGACCATATAATCGAGTGATTTAACCTTCTTCACCATCTCCGAAATCAACCCACTTCTGTGAACCTTTGACAATATTTAAAACAAGATTCTCAGAGTAGAGCTTAAATACCGGAAGTTAAGGAGGAAGGAAGCAGGAACTGGGAAAACATTCCATTTATTATGGTGAAACAATACAAAATATTTAGAAATAAATTTGACAAGAAAAGCAGAATTATATGAAGAAAACCATAAAATCTCTTGGAAAGACAGAAAACAAAATCTGAGCAATTAGAGAGACAAACTATGTTCTTGGATGAGAAGATTTCATTAATATCATAAAACTAGAATATAATTAATTCAATATTAACTAGAATGCACAGGATTTCTTATTTTGGAATTGTATAAAATAATCTAAAGTTTATTTGGAAAAATAAATGACCAAGAGTAGGCAAAGGTTACTATGAAAAGGAATAGTGAGGGGTCCTGCCTTAGTAGATACCAATATGCTATAATGCCAATATAATTACATATGTGTATATATAATTTAATTTAAAAGGAAGGTGGTAATTAAATTTACATATAATTGACTGTTAATAACATTGAACTGCTATCTTATAGCACGTACACTACAGTACATCACAGAATCCAGATGAATTAGAGTTAAATATAGGAAAAACAATATGAACGTTGCAAGAAAAGCTAGGAAGCTAGATGCACGATATAGGAGTCAGAGAAATCACCTCCACTGGAAACTCTGAAGGTTCAAAAAAATTAAAGACTGACATTTGACTATATACAAATTAAAATTTTTTGAATGACAAAACATATCATCGATACACAAACAAACAACAAATCAGGAAATATATTTTAATAAAGGTGACAAGGCTTTAATATCCAAACTATATAGAAAGTAGTCTGACAAACTGACTAGAAGAAAGACAACCTAACTTAAAGAAAATGGGGGGGCGCCTGGGTGGCTCAGTTGGTTAAGCGACTGCCTTCGGCTCAGGTCATGATCCTGGAGTCCCGGGATCGAGTCCCACGTCGGGCTCCCTGATCAGCAGGGAGTCTGCTTCTCTCTCTGACCCTCCCCCCTCTCATGCTCTCTATCTCATTCTCTCTCTCAAATAAATAAATAAAATCTTTAAAAAAAAATTTTTTTTAAAGAAAATGGGAAAAGGATAAGAATCAAGAATTCCCAGAGTAGCCAATCTAAATTGCCAATAAATTAATAAATATGGGCAGAGGGAGCTAAAATTCTATGATAGTGAGATAAATGCAAATTAGAGAAATAGTGAGATTTTTAGTTTGCATACATGAGATTGTTAAACATTAAGCGTTATAATTCTAATTATTGGTAAGGATGCAGGGAAAAGGTTATTCGTATACATTGGGGGAAAAAATCTCAAGTCTTAAGACTTTTGGAACTTAAGAGCCCAAACTCGTAAAACCATGTATTAAAACCACACACACACACACACACACGCACACACACACACACACATCTTGTACTCAGTAACCCAACTCCCGGATATCTATTCCATAGAAATATAAGCACAAGTATATAACGTCATATGTCTGAGGATGTTTATAGTAATACTGGAAACAAAATGAAAGGCTCATCAAAACAAGAAGGGTAAATAAACTATAATATACCTACACCACAAATATTATACAACCATTTAAAACAATGAATTAGAACAACACAAGTTGACTTGGAGACATTTACACAAGGTTATCATTACATATAACATACAAGATACAGAAAAGTATGATTAATATGATACTATTTTGGTAGCAACAACAAAAAAACTGTGTATTTGTTTACACATGCATGCATGTGTATTTCTACTGTAATGGATGATAAGAGTGCAGAAAAATACAGAAGGATACACATTAGATGGTTAAAATGGGTTAATGAGGGGCTTCTTTTGAGAAAGGAATGAGGTGGAAATTCAAGCCCAAAGTAAGGAAAAGAGTAGACTGCACTAAAAAGGGGGGGGGGCATGTATATATAACCACATTTATGTCGTCCTGTGTGGATATGTGGATATATTACAAATAATAAAAAAAAATTAAAGCAGAACTATGACATGGTGCAGCCACTCTGGAAAACAGTATGGAGGTTCCTCAAAAAGTTGAAAATAGAGCTACCATATGATCCAGCAATTGCACTACTGGGTATTTAACCCAAAGATACCAATGTAGGGATCTGAAGGGGTATGTGCACCCCGATGTTTAGAGCAGCAATGTCCACAATAGCCAAACTATGGAAAGAGCCAAGATGGCCATCGACAGATGAATGGATAAAGAAGATGTGGTGTATACACACACACACACACACACACACACACACACACAATGGAATATTATGCAGCCATCAAAAGGAATGAACTCTTGCCATTTGCAACAACGTGGATGGAACTGGAGGGTATTATGCTGAGCGAAATAAGTCAATCAGAGAAAGATATGTGTCATATGATCTCACTGATATGAGGAATTCTTAACCTCAGGAAACAAACTGAGGGTTGCTGGAGTGGTGGGGGGTGGGAGGGATGGGGTGGCTGGGTGATAGACACTGGGGAGGGTACGTGCTGTGGTGAGCACTGTGAATAGTGTGAGACTGTTGAATCACAGACCTGTACCTCTGAAACAAATAATACATTATATATTAAAAAAATAGCAGGAAGGGAAAAATGAAGGGGAGGAAATCGGAAGGGGAGACGAACCATGAGAGACTATGGACTCTGAGAAACAAACCGAGGGTTCTAGAGGGGAGGGGGGTGGGGGGTTGGGTTAGCCTGATGATGGGTATTAAAGAGGGCACGTACTGAATGGAGCACTGGGTGTTATATGCAAACAATGAATTATGGAACCCTACATCAAAAACTAATGATGTAATGCATGGTGATTAACATCATAAAATCAAATTTTAAAAAATCAGAAATATGACAGCATGATTTCAAAATAAAATATTCAGCAATCTTGAAAAATGAAAGGAATGATTCTGCACATTAAAAACTCAATAGATGGGGTGCCTATAGGTGGCTCAGTGGGTTAAGCATCCGACTCTCGGTTCCGGCTCAGGTTCATGATTTCATGGGTCCTGACACCGAGTCCCACATTGGGCACTGTGCTCAGTGGGGAGTCGGCTTGAAATTCTCTCTCTCCTTCTCCCTCTGCCCCTTCCCACCCCCACCCCCGGCTCTCGCATGCACACACGCTCTCTCTCTCAAATAAATAAATCTTAATTTAAAAAACTCAATAGACGGAACAGAGGGAACACTTCCTAACTCATTCTATGAGGCCAGCACTACCCTAATATCAAATTAGATAAAGACTCTACAAGAATGGAAAATTGCAGACCGATATATCTCGTGACATAGATGCAAAAATATTCAACAGATTTTTACCAAATCAAATTCAATGATGTATGAAAAGAATTACAAACCACAGCCAAGTGGGATTTATTCCAGGTATATAAATCTGGTTCAACATGCAAAAATCAGTTAAGGTAATCCGTCCCATCAGCATATGATCATACGGTCATATCGTTCAATGCATAAAAAACATTTGACAAAAGTGCAAAAGGCATTCAAGATAAAAGCTCTCAGCAAAGTAGGAATATTGGGGAAATTCCTCAGCTTAATAAAGAGCATCTATAAAAATGTACATATAGGGGCGCCTGGGTGGCTCAGTCGGTTAAGCGGCTGCCTTCGGCTCAGGTCATGGTCCCAGGGTCCTGGGATCGAGCCCCACGTCGGGCTCCTTCCTGAGCAGGGAGCCTGCTTCTCCCTCTCCCTCTG